>NC_059450.1:98135437-98435437 GCF_905237065.1 Salmo salar | reverse complement strand
AAAAGCAAAGGCCAGGGTAACATAACCATAGGCCAGGGTAACATTACGAAAGACCGGGTAACATAACGAAAGACCCGGGTAACATAACGAAAGACCCGGGTAACATAACCAAAGACCCGGGTAACATAACCAAAGACCCGGGTAACATAACCAAAGACCCGGGTAACATAACCAAAGACCCGGGTAACATAACCAAAGACCCGGGTAACATAACCAAAGACCCGGGTAACATAACCAAAGACCGGGTAACATAACCAAAGACCCGGGTAACATAACCAAAGACCCGGGTAACATAACCAAAGACCGGGTAACATAACCAAAGACCCGGGTAACATAACCAAAGACCCGGGTAACATAACCAAAGACCGGGTAACATAACCAAAGACCCGGGTAACATAACCAAAGACCCGGGTAACATAACCAAAGACCCGGGTAACATAACCAAAGACCCGGGTAACATAACCAAAGACCCGGGTAACATAACCAAAGACCCGGGTAACATAACCAAAGACCCGGGTAACATAACCAAAGACCCGGGTAACATAACCAAAGACCCGGGTAACATAACCAAAGACCCGGGTAACATAACCAAAGACCCGGGTAACATAACCAAAGACCCGGGTAACATAACCAAAGACCCGGGTAACATAACCAAAGACCCGGGTAACATAACCAAAGACCCGGGTAACATAACCAAAGACCCGGGTAACATAACCAAAGACCCGGGTAACATAACCAAAGACCCGGGTAACATAACCAAAGACCCGGGTAACATAACCAAAGACCCGGGTAACATAACCAAAGACCCGGGTAACATAACCAAAGACCCGGGTAACATAACCAAAGACCCGGGTAACATAACCAAAGACCCGGGTAACATAACCAAAGACCCGGGTAACATAACCAAAGACCCGGGTAACATAACCAAAGACCCGGGTAACATAACCAAAGACCCGGGTAACATAACCAAAGACCGGGTAACATAACCAAAGACCAGGGTAACATAACCAAAGACCAGGGTAACATAACCAAAGACCAGGGTAACATAACCAAAGACCAGGGTAACATAACCAAAGACCAGGGTAACATAACCAAAGACCAGGGTAACATAACCAAAGACCAGGGTAACATTACCAAAGACCAGGGTAACATTACCAAAGGCCAGGGTAACATAACCAAAGGCCAGGGTAACATAACCAAAGACCAGGGTAACATAACCAAAGACCAGGGTAACATAACCAAAGACCAGGGTAACATTACCAAAGACCAGGGTAACATTACCAAAGGCCAGGCTAACATAACCAAAGACCAGGGTAACATAACCAAAGGCAAGGAAAAATTGCAGGAAAGAGGGAGGCTTTTTTTGCATCACTGACATTTCTTTTGCCTCCATTTACAATTAATTTGTTTTTTGGTATTTTGAAATGATTTACTTGACAATACTTTGTTTTCCTATCAATATTTTGGGGTTCATGTTTTGCTTTCAATAGCATTCTTTTTGTTTGCAATACTAATAATTTTGTTCTCGACCGCTTGATATTAAGGGTACTAAAGTAAGTCACTCACTAGAGGTTTACACCACATAATAACACTATGCCTCTACTACAGGGGTTTAAAGCAGCAATCCTTCATTGAAACATTAACCAAGTGTGCTCCCTTCCACAGTTTTCTGGAAAAGCTGATGGGGATGGAGCAATGCAACCACTCTCAAATTCATAGACTACGCTACGGATGCAAGGACTGACCATCCACAATATCAAAATGATACGTTTTTACCCAGAAGAGCAAAACAACTGGCATGTACGTGTTGGTGAGAGTCTAATCTTTCCATAGATGGGTCTCTTAATAGTTTATAGGTCAAACCGTTCGGATTATGTCTACTGTTCTGTGAATGTCCCACAAAATCATTTCCTTGTCCCACATTTGTGCGTTCTAGATGTGGTCACCCTAATTCCACCAGTGGAAACATTGCTACTACGACATGTGAACACCATCTTTTCACACGTGATGAGAATAACATTGTTTCAACCTCACTAACAATTCCACATGAGAATTTCACATGTCGACGTTTTCGTACACGTGCAACTGCTTAATTGATTTTCACTTTAAAAGAATATGACGTTTTTTTCTAAGGACACAAGGATGATAGGACTGTGTGTGTGCGTGTGTGCGTGCGCGTGTGTGTATGCGTGCGTGTGTGTGTGTGTGTGTCGTACGTTCATGTCAGATGGGAACTCGTCCTTCTTCCCCAGGCCGGTGGCAGCAGCGATATTCCCCATGGCTCCACCAGCAAGGTCCTTTGCTGCATCATCACACACACATTATTAACACACACACACATTATTAACACACACACACATTATTAACACACACACACACACACATTATTAACACACACACACACACACACATTAACACACACACACACACACATTAACACACACACACACACATTAACACACACACACACACATTAACACACACACACACACACACACACACACACACACACACATACACACCCACACACATACACATACACACATTAACATACACACATTAACACACATACATTAACATACACACACCCACACACATTAACACACACACACATTAACACACACACATTAACATACACACATTAACATACACACAGCCACACACAGACATTAACATACACACATTAACATACACACATTAACACACATACATTAACATACACACCCACACACATTAACACACACACGTTAACATACACACACCCACACACACACATTATTAACACACACACACATTAACACACCTACATTAACATACACACACACACATTATTAACACACACACACATTATTAACACACACACACACACACACACACACACATTAACACACACACACACAATTAACACACACACACATTAACACACACACACATTAACACACACACACATTAACACACACACACATTAACATACACACACATTAACACACACACACATTAACACACATACAGTCCAATCCTGTCTAATCCTGTTTGGTTCGATGTCCAAGTTTGTCTCTAAGGCATTATATATCTTTACCAGTCTAATCCTGTCTAATCCTGTTTGGTTTGTGCACCACACTCTTATTATCAGGTCCAGGCTAACTTGATTCTGACTTGGAAGAGTCTAAGTATCTTACTGTTGTGATACTGTAGCGCTGATGTCAACATCTGAACTAAAGACTTAACAGTACAGAGTAAACGTACCTGAACCAACACCATCTTTGGCCTTGGTGCCTGAAAAGGGAGAACAAAACATCTGTTACCAGATTACAATGCTACATTATCCCTCCATTATCATGCATCATGTGTTACCACATTAAAATGCTACATTATCCCTCTATTGTCATGCATCATGTGTTAACACATTAAAATGCAACATTATCCCTCCATTATCATGCATCATGTGTTACCACATTAAAATGCTACATTATCCCTCCATTATCATGCATCATGTGTTACCACCTTCCAAATCCTATGTTTTCATCCATAATGATAATTATCTCAATGTAACGGCTGTCTTCTGTAAAAATGGACCAAGGCGCAGCAGGTATGTGAATACTCATCTTTAATTAAAATAAAGGAGTAGAGCATCCACTGAACAATTCAAACAATATATAAGACAGGAACAGTTTTGCAGGCACACAACACGCAGTGCAAAAACAACTACCCAACAAAACCAAGTGACAAACATACTCCTACATATATGACTCCCAATCAGGAACAACGATCCCCAGCTGTTCCTGATCAGGAGTCACAAGACCAACACAGAACAATCACACTCACAAGACTGCCACGTCCTGACCCCAAAACTACAACAGCTCCATCTGCTGGTCAGGACGTGACAGTACCCCCCCCTCAAGGTGCAGACCCCGGAATGCACCTAACAACGAAAAAACACCAACAAACAAAATCCCCAACAAAACCCATAAACAATAACCCCTAAACAATAAGGGAGGGAAGGGAGGGGTGGCTGCCGTCAACGACGGCACTGTGCTACACCCTCCCTCCCCAACCCACCTATCCTGGAGGTGGCTCCGGTGCAGGACGTGGACCCTGCTCCACCCTCGGCGTCGCCCACTTCGGTGGAGCCAATAGCTGCGCCAGGCAGACGGACCCCTCGAGCCGGGCCGGAGGACAGGAGGGCCCCTCGGGCCGGGCCGGGGGCAGGAGGGCCCCTCGGGCCGGGCCGGGGGCAGGAGGGCCCCTCGGGCCGGGCCGGAGGGCATGCGGGCCCCTCGGGCCGGGCCGGAGGGCATGCGGGCCCCTCGGGCCGGGCCGGAGGGCATGCGGGCCCCTCGGGCCGGGCCGGAAGGCATGCGGGCCCCTCGGGCCGGGCCGGAAGGCATGCGGGCCCCTCGGGCCGGGCCGGAAGGCATGCGGGCCCCTCGGGCTGGACCGGAGGGCAGGAGGACCACTCGGGCTGATCCTGACAGGCCGGGCACCCTGGCAGATCAGGGCAGGCGGGCACCTCTGGCAGAACCGGGCAGTCCGGCCACTCTGGCAGAACCGGGCAGTCCGGCCACTCTGGCAGAACCGGGCAGTCCGGCCACTCTGGCAGAACCGGGCAGTCCGGCCACTCTGGCAGAACAGGGCAGTCCGGCCACTCTGGCAGAACAGGGCAGTCCGGCCACTCTGGCAGAACAGGGCAGGCCGGCCACCCTGGCAGAACAGGGCAGGCCGGCCACCCTGGCAGAACAGCGCAGGCCGGCCACTCCGGCAGTTCAGCGCAGGCCGGCCACCCCGGCAGTTCAGCGCAGGCCGGCCACTCCGGCAGTTCAGCGCAGGCCGGCCACTCCGGCAGTTCAGCGCAGGCCGGCCACTCCGGCAGTTCAGCGCAGGCCGGCCACTCCGGCAGTTCAGCGCAGGCCGGCCACTCCGGCAGTTCAGCGCAGGCCGGCCACTCCGGCAGTTCAGCGCAGGCCGGCCACTCCGGCAGTTCAGCGCAGGCCGGCCACTCCGGCAGTTCAGCGCAGGCCGGCCACTCCGGCAGTTCAGCGCAGGCCGGCCACTCCGGCAGTTCAGCGCAGGCCGGCCACTCCGGCAGTTCAGCGCAGTCCGACCACTCCGGCAGTTCAGCGCAGTCCGACCACTCCGGCAGTTCAGCGCAGTCCGACCTCTCTGGCGACTGTTGACTGGCGGGCAGCTCTGACGACTGTTGACTGGCGGGCAGCTCTGACGATGACTGTTGACTGGCGGGCAGCTCTGACGATGACTGTTGACTGGCGGGCAGCTCTGACGATGACTGTTGACTGGCGGGCAGCTCTGACGATGACTGTTGACTGGCGGGCAGCTCTGACGATGACTGTTGACTGGCGGGCAGCTCTGACGATGACTGTTGACTGGCGGGCAGCTCTGACGATGACTGTTGACTGGCGGGCAGCTCTGACGATGACTGTTGACTGGCGGGCAGCTCTGACGATGACTGTTGACTGGCGGGCAGCTCTGACGATGACTGTTGACTGGCGGGCAGATCTGACGATGACTGTTGACTGGCGGGCAGATCTGACGATGACTGTTGACTGGCGGGCAGCTCTGATGATGACTGTTGACTGGCGAGCAGCTCTGATGAAGACTGTTGACTGGCGAGCAGCTCTGGTGATGGTTGACTGGCGAGGCTGGGTTGACACACTAGACTCCTGATGCGCGGGGCTGGTATAGGACGTGCCAGCCCGGAGACACGCACCTCCATGCTAGTGCGTCTGGCGGGAAACACCGGACCGAAAGGGCGCACTGGTGGTCTTGAGCGCAGGGTTGGCATCACCCCTTCCGGCTCGATGCTTACTTCGCCCTGGCACATGCGGGGCGCTGGTACCTTGCCTACCGGCCTGAAAATCCCAGGCCTCACCACAGCCCCAAAGCACGGGACCTGTCCAGTCTGCCCTACAAGGGTACGGGGAGCTGGCCTGGGGCTGTAATCTCGCCCCGCCAAATAGCCCTTGTGCCCCCCCCTAAAAAATTATTGGGGCTGCCTCCAACATTCCTCCCTCACTTGCCTCTGTCCTCCTCTCCGCTGCTTGGTCCTTTGGTGGTGGGTAGTTCTGTAACGGCTGTCTTCTGTAAAAATGGACCAAGGCGCAGCAGGTATGTGAATACTCATCTTTAATTAAAATAAAGGAGTAGAGCATCCACTGAACAATTCAAACAATATATAAGACAGGAACAGTTTTGCAGGCACACAACACGCAGTGCAAAAACAACTACCCAACAAAACCAAGTGACAAACATACTCCTACATATATGACTCCCAATCAGGAACAACGATCCCCAGCTGTTCCTGATCAGGAGTCACAAGACCAACACAGAACAATCACACACACAAGACTGCCACGTCCTGACCCCAAAACTACAACAGCTCCATCTGCTGGTCAGGACGTGACACTCAATCGCATTACCAACACATTCCTCTTTAATACACACACAGTAAATGAGGCATTACCGTGTAAACAACGCCTCGACATAAATGAAACATCTTCCCATACTATATTAGCCGTTTCTGAGAATGCATTATTAGAGGACAAACGTTCAACTTCTACCAGACCATTTACAGGTGAGTGTAGAGCCACAGCGAACAGCAGGTTGTTAATCCCAGACATTGGGTTGGGAGCCGCACTCTCCCTATCTTCCTCTGGGAATTCACTGAGGTCTGCCCTCACGCACGCAGACGCACAGACAGACAGACAGACAGACAGACAGACAGACAGACAGACAGACAGACAGACAGATGTTCATATCCCTAGTCTCTATTTCAGGTCCTGACGCCTCCAGTGAGATGAGATCCAATTACCCCAGATGTCTAGCTAGGCTATCACCACCACTGTGTCTGTCTGTCTGTCTGTCTGTCTGTCTGTCTGTCTGTCTGTCTGTCTGTGTTTTTTCTATCTTTACCAGTCTAATCCTGTTTGGTTCGATGTCCTAGTTTGTCTCTAAGGCCTTAAATATCTTGACCAGTCTAATCCTGTCTAATCCTGTTGGGTTCGATGTCCAAGTTTGTCTCTAAGGCATTATATATCTTTACCAGTCTAATCCTGTTTGGTTCGATGTCCTAGTTTGTCTCTAAGGCATTATATATCTTTACCAGTCTAATCCTGTTTGGTTCGATGTCCTAGTTTGTCTCTAAGGCATTATATATCTTTACCAGTCTAATCCTGTCTAATCCGGTTTGGTTCGATGTCCAAGTTTGTCTCTGAGGTTTTATATATCTTTACCAGTCTAATCCTGTTTGGTTCGATGTCCTAGTTTGTCTCTAAGGCTTGATATACCTTTACCAGTCTAATCCTGTTTGGTTTGTGCACCAGAAGCAGGTCACACTCTTATTATCAGATCCAGGTGAACTTGATTGTGACTTGGAGTCTAAGTATCTTACTGTTGTGATACTGTTGCGCTGATGTCAACATCTGAACTAATTCGTTGTGACCATGCAGGACATAATAATTAGTTATATTTCCTCGCCGTCAAAATGAGCAAAAAATGATTCTATCCATCGTTTTTCGGAAATTCTGATGCTCCCTGACTGTCTAGTGTTCATTTAGGTGATTATTAGAGAGCTGTTCTAGTTTGTCTCTGTCATGACCCTTGACCTAACTGTCATGACCCCTGATCTAACTATCATGACCCCTGATCTAACTATCACGACCCCTGATTGAACTATCATGACCCCTTATCTAACTATCATGACCCCTGATATAACTATCATGACCCCTTATCTAACTATCATGACCCCTGATATAACTATCATGACCCCTGATCTAACTATCATGACCACTAATCTAACTATCATGACCCCTGATAAAACTATCATGACCCCTGATCTAACTATCATGACCCCTGATCTAAATATCATGACCCCTGACCTAACTATCATGACCCCTGATCAAACTATCATGACCCCCGATCTAACTATCATGACCCCCGACCTAAATATAATGACCCCCGACCTAAATATAATGACCCCCGACCTAAATATCATGACCCCCGACCTAAATATCATGACCCCTGAACTGACTATCATGACCCCTGATCTAACTATCATGACCCCTGATCTAACTATCATGACCCCTGATCTAACTATCATGACCCCTGATCTAACTATCATGACCCCTGACCTAACTATAATGACCCCTGACCTAACTATCATGACCCCAGACCTAACTATAATGACCCCTGATCTGACTATCATGACCCCTGACCTAACTATCATGACCCCTGACCTAACTATCATGACCCCTGATCTAACTATCATGACCCCTGATCTAACTATCATGACCCCTGATCTAACTAACTATCATGACCCCTGATCTAACTAACTATCATGACCCCTGATCTAACTATCATGACCACTAATCTAACTATCATGACCCCTGATATAACTATCATGACCCCTGATATAACTATCATGACCCCTGACCTAACTATCGTGACCCCTGATCAAACTATCATGACCCCTGATCTAACTATCATGACCCCTGATCTAACTATCATGACCCCTGACCTAACTATCATGACCCCTGACCTAAATATAATGACCCCTGATCTAACTATCATGACCCCTGACCTGACTATCATGACCCCTGATCTAACTATCGTGACCCCTGACCTGACTATCATGACCCCTGATCTGACTATTATGACCCCTGACCTAACTATCATGACCCCTGATCTAACTATCATGACCCCTGATCTAACTATAATGACCCCTGATCTAACTAACTATCATGACCCCTGATCTAACTATCATGACCCCTGATCTAACTATCATGACCCCTGACCTAAATATCATGACCCCTGATAACTATCATGACCCCTGATCTAACTATCATGACCCCTGATCTAACTATCATGACCCCTGATCTAACTACATGACCCCTGATATAACTACACAACCCCTGATATAACTATCACGACCCCTGATCTAACTATCACGACCCCTGTTCTAACTATCACGACCCTTGACCTAACTATCATGACCCCTGATCAAACTATCATGACCACTGATCAAACTATCATGACCCCTGATAAAACTATCATGACCCCTGATCTAACTATCATGACCCCTGATCTGACTATCATGTATAGCTTTCATTTCAGTGAATATCAGCGATCTGGACACAGTCAAGAAACTGTATGAATGAATGTATGTCCGTTATCATTTCTATTTTGTTCTATATTTCTATATTTATTTCATTACCCTCCACCCCATCCACCTACACTGAGTGCACAAAACATTAAGAACACCTTCTTAGTATTGAGTTGCAACCGCCCCTTTGGCTCTCAGAACAGCCTCAATTCGTTGGGGCTTGGACTCTACAAGTTGTCAAAAGCGTTCCACAGGGATGCTGGCCCATGTTGACTACAATGCTTCCCACAGTTGTGTCAAGTTGGCTGGATGTCTTTTGGGTGGTGGACCATTCTTGATACACACAGGAAACTGTTGAGCGTGAAAAACCCAGCAGCGTTGCAGTTCTTGAGACAAACCGGTGTGCCTGGGACCTACTACCATACCCTGTTTAAGGGCACCTAAATATTTTCTCTTGCCCATTCACCCTCTGAATGGCACACATACACAATCCATGTCTCAATTGTCTCAAGGCTTAAAAATCCTTCTTCAACCTGTCTCCTCCCCTTCATCTACACTGATTGAAGTGGATTTAACAAGTGACATCAATAAGGGATCATAACTGTATACTCTATACATACTGCAGGTAAAGCCTATTCTATGCACATCTCTGTTAGCAGCTAATTAGTCAGCTCTATAGAAGAAAATGTCTGTCTCTCTCCAGGTCCCCTGGAGACAGCCTCTCACTGTGTCCCTGATATAAAGGCCTGTAACTGTCCCTCGGTTCCCCTGGAGACAGCCACTCACTGTGTCCCTGATATAAAGGCCTGTAACTGTCCCTCGGTTCCCCTGGAGACAGCCTCTCACTGTGTCCCTGACATAAAGGCCTGTAACTGTCCCTCGGTTCCCCTGGAGACAGCCTCTCACTGTGTCCCTGATATAAAGGCCTGTAACTGTCCCTCGGTTCCCCTGGAGACAGCCTCTCACTGTGTCCCTGACATAAAGGCCTGTAACTGTTCCTCGGTTCCCCTGGAGACAGACTCTCGCTGTGTCCCTGACATAAATGCCTGTAACTGTCCCTCTGGTCCCCTGGAGACAGCCTCTCACTGTGTCCCTGATATAAAGGCCTGTAACTGTCCCTCGGTTCCCCTGGAGACAGCCTCTCACTGTGTCCCTGACTCACAAGCTGTCACCATACAATACACCCGATACAGCGACATAAGGCATGCTGTCCTCACCCATACTCCCCCCTCCCTCCCCTCTACCTCCCTCTCCTCACCTCTTGTTCCAGTTCCTCACCCCTCCTCCTCTCACCTTTGGTTCAGTAACTCACCCCTCCTCCTCTCACCATTGATTCAGTACCTCACCCCTCCTCCTCTCACCATTGGTTCAGTACCTCACCCCTCCCCCTCCTCTCCCCCCTCCTTCCTCCCCGTATAGAATGGCGACAGGGTCTATAGAATGGATACAGGGCCTATAGAATAGAGACAGGGCCTATAGAATGGATACAGGGCCTATAGAATGGAGACAGGGCCTATAGAATGGCGACAAAGCCTATAGAATGGAGACAGGGCCTATAGAATGGAGACAGGGCCTATAGAATGGAGACAGGGCCTATAGAATGGATACAGGGCCTATAGAATGGAGACAGGGCCTATAGAATGGCGACAGGGCCTATAGAATGGATACAGGGCCTATAAATACAGGGCCCACCCAAGGGGGGGTTGTGCCGTGGCGGAGATCTTTGTGGGCTATACTCGGCCTTGTCCCGGGGTGGTTGGAGATATCCCTCCAGTGGTGTGGGGCTGTGCTTTGGCAAAGTGGGTGGGGTTATATCCTGCCTGTTTGGCCCTGTCTGGGGGTTTCATCGGATGGGGCCACAGTGTCTCCTGACCCCTCCTGTCTCAGCCTCCAGTATTTATGCTGCAGTAGTTTATGTGTCGGGGGGCTAGGGTCAGTCTGTCACATCTGGGGTATTTCTCTTGTCTTTTCCGGTGTCCTGTGTGAATTTAAATATGCTCTCTCTAATTCTCTCTTTCTCTCTCTCGGAGGACCTGAGCCCTAGGACCATGCCTCAGGACTACCTGGCTTGATGACTCCTTGCTGTCCCCAGTTCACCTGGCCGTGCTGCTGCTCCAGTTCCAACTGTTCTGCCTGCAGCTATGGAACCCTGACTTGTTCACCGGACGTGCTACCTGTCCCAGACCTGCTGTCCCAGACCTGCTGGAACCCTGACCTGTTCACCGGACGTGCTACCTGTCCCAGACCTGCTGTTTTCAACTCTCTAGAGACAGCAGGAGCTGTAGAGATACTCTCAAAGATCGGCTATGAAAAAGCCAACTGACACTTACTCTTGTGTTACTGACTTGTTGCACCCTCGACAACTACTATGATTATTATTATTTGACCATGCTGGTCATTTATGAACATTTGAACATCTTGGCCATGTGCTGTTATAATCTCCACCCGGCACAGCCAGAAGAGGACTGGCCACCCCTCATAGCCTGGTTCCTCTCTAGGTTTCTTCCTAGGTTTTGGCCTTTCTAGGGAGTTTTTCCTAGCCACCGTGCTTCTACACCTGCATTGCTTGCTGTTTGGGGTTTTAGACTGTGTTTCTGTACAGCACTTTGAGATATCAGCTGATGTAAGAAGGGCTATGTAAATACATTTGATTTGATTTGATATAGAATGGAGACAGGGCCTATAGAATGGATACAGGCTCTATAGAATTAAATCACCCCTTTGAACTTCTGTTCACATGTTGCTGTGTTACAAAGTGGGATTGAAATAGATTGAATTATATTTTTTTGTAATTGACCTCCACAAAATACTCCATAATGCCAAAGTGAATAGAAAATTCTACAAATTAAGACACATTAAGACAAATTAAATAACTAAAATGTAGTCGCTGTATAACATTCACCCCCTTTGTTTAGGCAAGACTAAATGAGGTCAGGAGTCACGTCCTGACCAGCAGATGGAGCTGTTGTAGTAGTTTTGGGGTCAGGACGTGGCAGTCTTGTGTGTGTGTGTGTGATTGTTCTGTGTTGGTCTTGTGACTCCTGATCAGGAACAGCTGGGGATCGTTGTTCCTGATTGGGAGTCATATATGTAGGAGTATGTTTGTCACTTGGTTTTGTGGGTAGTTATTTTTGCACTGCGTTGGTGAGCCTGCAAAACTGTTTAGTGTTGTGGGTATCATTTATTGTTTTGTCAAGTGGATGAGTTACTCTTTTTTTGTTAATTAAAATATGAGTATCCACAACTCTGCTGCATTTTGGTCTTCCCTGCAACACAACGAAGGATTTTGTGACAGAACTACCCACCACCAAAGGACAGAGGCAAGTGAGGGAGGAATGTTGGAAGCAGCGCGCTCGGGAGGTGATGGATTCCTGGTCGCTGGAGGTGTTGACGGAGAGGATTGACTGGACATGGGAGCAGTTGCGGGTCCACTGTGACAACCTGCCTGGGAGGCAGGTAGAACCCGAGAGGCAGCCCCAATAATTTTTTAGGGGGGGGCACAAGGGCTATTTGGCGGGGCGAGATTACAGCCCCAGGCCAGCTCCCCGTACCCTTGTAGGGCAGACTGGACAGGTCCCGTGCTTGGGGTTGGGGCTGTGGTGAGGCCTGGGATTTTCAGGCCGGTAGGCAAGGTACCAGCGCCCCGCATGTGCCAGGGCGAAGTAGGCATCGAGCCGGAAGGGGTGATGCCAACCCTGCGCTCAAGACCGCCAGTGCGCCATTTCGGTCCGGTGTTTCCCGCTAGACGCACTAGCATGGAGGTGCGTGTCTCCAGGCTGGCACGTCCAGTACCAGCCCCACGCATCAGGAGTCTAGTGCGTCAGCCCAGCCTCGCCAGTCAACAGTCGCCGGAGCTGACCGCCAGTCAACAGTCGCCGGAGCTGACCGCCAGTCAACAGTCGCCGGAGCTGACCGCCAGTCAACAGTCGCCGGAGCTGCCCGCCAGTCAACAGTCGCCGGAGCTGCCCGCCAGTCAACAGTCGCCGGAGCTGCCCGCCAGTCAACAGTCGCCGGAGCTGCCCGCCAGTCAACAGTCGCCGGAGCTGCCCGCCAGTCAACAGTCGCCGGAGCTGCCCGCCAGTCAACAGTCGCCGGAGCTGGCCCGCCAGTCAACAGTCGCCGGAGCGCCCGCCAGTCAACAGTCGCCGGAGCTGCCTCGCCAGTCAACAGTCGCCGGAGCTGCCCGCCAGTCAACAGTCGCCGGAGCTGACCGCCAGTCAACAGTCGCCGGAGCTGACCGCCAGTCAACAGTCGCCGGAGCTGACCGCCAGTCAACAGTCGCCGGAGCTGCCCGCCAGTCAACAGTCGCCGGAGCGGCCAGACTGCCACGAGCTGCCGGAGTGGCCCTCTTGTCCTCCGGCCCGGCCCGAGGGGCCCTCCTGTCCTCCGGCCCAGCCCGAGGGGCCCTCCTGTCTGCCTGGCGCAGCTATCGGCGCCACCGAAGTGGGCGACGCCGAGGGTGGAGCAAGATCCACGTCCTGCACCTGAGCCACCTCCAGGATAGGTGGGTTGGGGAGGGAGGGTGTAGCACAGTGCCGTCGTTGACGGCAGCCACCCTCCCTTCCCTCCCTTATTGTTTAGGGGTTATTGTTTATGGGTTTTGTTGGGGATTTTGTTTGTTGGTGTTTTGTGTTGTGTGCATTCCGGGGTCTGCACCTTGAGGGGGGGGTACTGTCACGTCCTGACCAGCAGATGGAGCTGTTGTAGTAGTTTTGGGGTCAGGACGTGGCAGTCGTGTGTGTGATTGTTCTGTGTTGGTCTTGTGACTCCTGATCAGGAACAGCTGGGGATCGTTGTTCCTGATTGGGAGTCATATATGTAGGAGTATGTTTGTCACTTGGTTTTGTGGGTAGTTGTTTTTGCACTGCGTTGGTGAGCCTGCAAAACTGTTTAGTGTTGTGGGTATCATTTATTGTTTTGTCAAGTGGATGCGTTACACTTTTTTTGTTAATTAAAATATGAGTATCCACAACTCTGCTGCATTTTGGTCTTCCCTGCAACACAACGAAGGATTTTGTGACATCAGGAGTATAATTTGCCTTAACAAATCACATAAGAAGTTATACGGACTCACTCTGTGAAATAATAGGTGTTGGCATGATTTTTAAATTACTATTCCTTCCTCTGTCCCCCATACATACAACAGATTCAACTACAAGACCAGGGAGCTTTCAAAAGCTTCATAAAGAAGGGCAGTGATTAGTAGACGGGTAACAATAACAAAGGCGACATTGAATATCTCTATAAGCATGGTCAAGTTAATAATTATGCTGGGGATGATGTATTAAATCACCCAGACACGTCAAAGATACAGTCGTCCTTCTGAAGTACGGGCAAAGTAGTACGGGCAAAATCCTAGAGTAAAACCTGGTTCAGTCTGCTTTACACCAGACATTGGGAAAGGAATTCACCTTTGCAGCAGGACAATAACCCTACAACACAAGACCAAATATACACGAGTTGCCTACCAAGAAGACAGTGAATATTTACTCAGTGTGGTGAATATTTTATCTAATCAAGTTATATTACTGTTTGATTTTTTTCATTCATTTTTTAAAAAATATCCACATTTTTATTCCTCTTCGACATGACAGAGTATTTTGGGTAGATCGTTGACAAAAAAAAAGACAATTAAATACGTTTTAATTCCACTTTGTAACATAATAAAATGTTAAGAAATCCAAGGGAGGTCTAGACTTTTTACACTCTTAGAAAAAAAGGTTCCAAAAGGTTTCTTTGTGGAAGGATAGAGTTCTACCAAGAACTGTTTTGATCAGAAGAACCCTTTTTGGAAGACAACGGTTCTTTGTAAGGCAAAATGTTCTACCTAGAACCTTTAACATCATAAGAACTGTTTTTGGAAGAAAGGGTTCTTGGATGATTATTTGGAAGGCAAGAAGGGTTCTACATAGAACCATATAATATTTCCCAGCATGCTCTATTGCAGGGACATTTTTTGAATTGTTAGTTTTACTGTAATATCTGTTTTTGCATGTACTTTGGTTGATGAATTTGATGCTACACAAAAAGGAATAACATGCAGTTTAATAGACTTATTTGTTAGTAATTGGATTGTTTGCACCCATTACTGAGATGTTTGTTCTAGTTTAGATGATTGACTTTTCAATCTTCCCTACCCTGGCAGTTATTCTGGATGCAGGTTGCAGGTGATTACCATTTCACTTGTTAGATATCCTAACTCTGGCTAGAATCCAATAGGAATTACACATCAATTTGCAAGCCTGGCTAGCTAGCTTACTAAATGTACACAGAACAAAAATATATATGCAACAATTTCAAAGATTTTACTGAGTTAGTTCATATAAGGAAATCAGTCAGTTGAAATAAATTAATTAGGCCCTAATCTATGGATTTCACATGACTGGGAATACAGATATGCATCTTTTAGTCACAGATACAAATTTAGTTTTTTTTAAGTAGGGGTGTGGTTCAGAAAACTAGTCAGTATCTGGTGTGACCACCATTTGCCTCATGCAGCGGGACACAACTCCTTCGCATAGAGTTGATCTGGCTGTTGATTGTGGACTGTTGAATGTTGTCCCACTCCTCTTCAATAGCTGTGTGAAGTTGTTGGATATTGGCGGGAACTGGAACACGCTGTCGTACACGTCGATCCAGAGCATCCCAAACACGCTCAATGGGTGACATGTCTGGTGAGTATGCAGGCCATGTAAGACCTGGGAGATATTCAGCTTCCAGAAATTGTGTACAGATCCTTGCGAGGTGGGGCCTTGCATTATCATGAAGTGATGGCGGTGGATGAATGGCACTAAAATAGGCCTCAGCATCTCGTCACGGTATCTCTGTGCATTCAAACTGCCATCGATAAAATGCAGTTGTGTTCGTTGTCCATAGCTTATGCCTGCCCCATACCATAACCCCACCACCACCATGGGGCACTCTGTCCACAATGTTGACATCAGCAAACCGCTCGCTGTCGGCCATCTGCCGCTGTCGGCCATCTGCCCGGTGCAGTTGAAACCGGGATTCATCTGTGAACAGCACACTTCTCCAGCGTGCCAGTGGCCATCGAAGGTGAGCATTTGCCCACTGAAGTCGGTTATGATGCCGTACTGCAGTCAGGTCATGACCCTGGTGAGGACGCTGAGCATGCAGATGAGCTTCCCTGATAGTTTTTGCAGAGATTCTTCAGTTGTGGAAACCCACAATTTCATCAGCTGTCCGGGTGGCTAGTCTCAGACAATCCTGCAGGTGAAGAAGCCGGATGTGGAGGTCCTGGGCTGGCATGGTTACACGTGGTCTGCAGATGTGAGGCCGGTTGGACATACTGCCAAATTTTCTAAAATGATGTTGGATGCAGCTTATGGTAGAGAAATTAACATTAAATGATCTGGCAACAGCTCTGGTCTGATGTGGCCTGTAAACCAGGAGTTTCCTAACACCACTGTGTTAGGGTGTAACTAGGCCCTTATGATATATTTAATTTACTGTCATAAATAATCACATTTTAAAGGCTAATAAGGCTGGTGGAACCATTCATAGGCGGTTCTAGGAAGAAACCTCCAAAGATAAAATGGTTCTTTGAAGAACCCTACATAGAGGGTTTTAGAACCCTACACAGAGGGTTTTTAGATAGAACCCCACACAGAGGGTTTTTAGATAACCCAACACAGAAAGTTTTTAGATAGAACCCCACATAGAGGGTTTTTAGATAGAACCCCACACAGAAGGTTTTTAGATAGAACCCCACATAGAGGGTTTTTAGATAGAACCCCACACAGAGGGTTTTTAGATAGAACCCTACACAGAAGGTTTTTAGATAGAACCCCACACAGAACCCCACACAGAGGGTTTTTAGATAGAACCCTACACACAGGGTTTTTAGATAGAACCAAAAAGGATTGCCCTATGGGGACAAACCGAAGAACTCTGTATTGTTCAACTTAGCACCTTTTTTTCTCAGAGTGTAGATGGCCATAATCACCATGACTTCATGACACCATGATCAATTGATTAATACATTGATTCACTGATGTACTTTCTGCAATCGGGCATGTTCAGTCAGGCACACACCTCAGCAAACCATTCATCGTCATTTACAACATCTGAATCCCCTTGTCGAAT
Source organism: Salmo salar (assembly GCF_905237065.1). NCBI lineage: Eukaryota > Metazoa > Chordata > Actinopteri > Salmoniformes > Salmonidae > Salmo > Salmo salar. The sequence goes on along the minus strand of NC_059450.1, from coordinate 98,418,216 downwards.
ATAACTTCAGTGCTGTCATTATTGAATATACACTATACAGACAAAGGTATGTGGACACGCCTTGAAATGAGTGGATTCGGCTATTTTAGCCACACCCGTTGCTGACAGGTGTATAAAATCGAGCACACAGCCGCACAATCTCCATAGACAAACATTGGTAGGTGACTGGCCTTACTGAAGAGCTCAGTGACTTTCAACGTAGACACCGTCATAGGATGCCATCTTTCCAACAAGTCAGTCCGTCAAATTTCTGCCCTGCTAGAGCTGCCCCGGTCAGCTGTAAGTGCTGTTATTGTGAAGTGGAAACATCTAGAAGCAACAACGAAGTAGTAGCCCACACAAGCTAAGAGAGCAGTACCGCCGAGTGCTGAAACGCGTCGCACATAAAAATCACCTGTCCTCAGTTGCAACACTCACTACCAAACTGCCTCTGGAAGCAACATCAGCACATTAACTGTTTGTTGGGAGCTTCATGAAATGGGGTTCCATAGCCAAGTAGCCGCACACTAGCCTTACATCACCATGTGCAATGCCAAGTTCCGGCTGGAGAGGTGTAAAGCTCACCGCCATTGGACTCTGGAGCAGTGGAAACGCGTTCTCTGGAGCAAAGAATCACGCTTCACCATCTGGCAGTCCAATAGACGATTCTGGGTTTGGTGGATGCCAGGAGAACTCTACCTGTCTGAATGCATAGTGCCAACTGTAAAGTTAGGTGGAGGAGGAATAATGGTCTGGGGCTGTTTTTCATAGTTTGGGCTAGGCCCCTTAGTTCCAGTGAAGGGAAATCTTAACGCTACAGCATACAATGACATTCTAGATGATTCTATGCTCCCAACTTTGTGGCAACAGTTTGGGGAAGGCCTTTTTCTGTTTCAGCATGACAAAGCCCCAGTGCACAAAGCGAGGTCGTTACAGAAATGGTTTGTCGAGATCGGTGTGGAAGAACTTCACTCGCCTGCACAGAGCCCTGACCTCAACCCCTTTGAACACTGCGACCCAGGCCTAATCGCACAACATCAGTGCCCGACCTCACTAGTGCTCTTGTGGCTGAATGAAGGCAAGACCCCACAGCACTGTTCAAACATCTAGTGGAAAGCCTTCCCAGAAGAGTGGAGGCTATTATAGCAGCAAAGGAGGGACCAACTCCATATTAATGCCCATGATTTTGAAATGAGATGTTCGACGAGCAGGTGTCCACATACACACCATGACCAAAAGTATCTGTGAGCACATCTTTTTCATTGGCCAATATGCATCTTTTCCCTGTACATTATGTACATATCATAATGCCCTGCATATAATGTAGACTGCCACTGCCAACCTCCTCCTTCCATACATTCATAGTGCACAATACACAGTGACCTACAGAATGAACCCATAGTAGTCAACAAAATGAACCCAAAGTAGCTTGCAGAATGAACCCATAGTAGTCCACAGAATTAACCCATTGTAGTCCGCAGAATTAACCCATAATAACCTGCAGAATTAACCCATATTAGCCTATAGAATGAACCCACAGTAGGCTACAAAATGAACCCACAGTAGTCTACAGAATGAATCCACAGTAGGCTACAGAATGAACCCACGGTAGCCTACAGAATGAATCCACAGTAACCTACAGAATGAACCCATAGCAGTCGACAGAATGAACCCAAAGTAGCCTACAGAATGAACCCATAGTAGCCTGCAGAATGAACCCATAGTATCCCGCAGAATGAACCCATAGCAGCTTGCAAAATGAACCCATAGTAGCCTACTGAACGAACCAACAGTAGCCTACAGAATGAACCCATGCTGTAGCCTGCTGAATGAACGCACAGTAGCCTGCAGAATGAACCTGTAGTAGCCTGCTGAATGAACCCATAGTAGCCTTCAGAATGAATCCATAGTAATCTACAGAATAAACTCATAGTAGCCTACAGAATGAACACGTAGCAGCCTGTAGAATGAACCCAGAGTAGCCTACAGAGTGAACCCAGAGTAGTCTGCAGAATGAACCCACAGTGGCCTACAGAATGAACCCATAGTAGCCTGTAGAATGAACCCAGAGTCGCTTACAGAGTGAACCCATAGTAGCCTACAGAATGAACCCGCAGTAGCTTACAGAATGAATCCAGAGTAGCCAACAGAGTAAACCCATAGTAGCCTACAGAATGAATTCACATTAACCTACAGAATGAACCCATAGTAGCCTGCAGAATGAACCCACAGTGGTCTACAGCATGAACCCACAGTAGCCTACAGAATGAACCCATAGTAGTCTGCAGTAGCCTGCAGAATGAATCCATAGAAGCCTGCAGAATGAACCCATAGTAGCCTACAGATTGAACCCACGGTAGCCTACAGAATGAACCAATAGCAGACTGCAGAATGAACCCATAGGAGTCTACAGAATGAACCCACAGTAGCCTACAGAATGAACCCGTAGTAGCCTGCAGAATGAACCTGTATTAGCCTGCAGAATGAACCCACATTAACCTACATAATGAACCCATAGTATGCTGCAGAATGAACCCGTATTAGCCTGCAGAATCAATCCATAGTAGCCTACAGAATGAATCCATAGTAGCCTGCAGAATGAATCCATAGTAGCCTGCAGAATGAACCCATAGTAGCCTGCAGAATGAGTCCATTGTAGCCTACAGAATGAACCCACAGTAGCCTACAGAATGAACCAATAGTAGCCAACAGAATGAACATTTTACATGTATATTTTAGTCATTTAGCAGATGCTCTTATCCAGAGCGACTTACAGTAGTGAGTGCATACATTTCTCATACTAGTCCCCCATGGGAATCGAACCCACAACCCTGGCATTGCAAGTGCCATGCTCTACCAAGCGAGCCACACACATAGTAGCCTACAGAATGAACCCATAGCAGACTGCAGAATGAACCCATAGCAGCCTACAGAATGAACCCATAGCAGCCTACAGAATGAACCCATTGTAGCCTGTAGAATGAACCCATAGTAACCTACAGAATGAACCCATAGTAGCCTGCAGTTGCCTGCAGAATGAACCCTTATTAGCCTACAGAATGAACCCATAGTAGTCTACAGAATGAACCCACAGTAGTCAGCAGTAGCCTGCAGAATGAACCCATAGTAGCCTACAGAATGAACCCACAGTAGCCCCCACAGTAGGCTACAGAATGAACCAATAGCACAGAGAAAATGTCATGTTGGCATTGATGGATCAATTATGCTTCACTACTACACGCTTCAAAGAGAAGCCACAACATCCTATTAAAGAAGATGACAAAAACGACCCACCCATTTTCCAACCAATCAAGGAAAAGTACATTATCTCTAGACCTATAGCGTCGCTTTACGAGGCATTCTATATGTCAGCGGTCTCAACGCTCATTGGTTGCTGCAGCCATCAAGCAATCTCTGCTGTACACGACTCGCTCTCTTGGCAGGCGCTCGTTGATACGCATGCATTACATTGAAGCCATGGATATCACAGTATCACGTTCTAAAGATCGGGTCTTACCGATAAACATGGCGCCTTCCTTGGTCTTCTCCGCCGCCAGCGCGGCTCCCTCCTTAGTCTTCTCGGCGGCGATAGCCATGCCGTCTTTAGCTTTGGACAACCCTTTCATGAACACATCCATCTCGACCCTGGTCCTGGAGCTCTGGCGAGATGCAAAGAACCATCAATCACTTTCCATGATAGTCTATCTTCAGCCTATAGTCGTATACCGTAGTAATGCGGTAGGCCTAGTAGTAGTCACATGCTACCGGCTACCCATATCGACTTAAAATGTAAAAAAAAGAAAAAACACTGTCCATGGTCCTTAAACAGAGCATTTTAATTAATTTTTAGGTATGGTGTGAATAATTAATTAATAATATCGAATAATTAATAATTCGGTATGGTCCGAATTATTCGGTAAGGGACCATGCGTTATTATAGACAATTATGTGGTACAATTATGTGGTATTAATTACCTGGTAATTAATGATTGTTTAACGGATTGATTGCTCTGCATAGAGACGAACCATGAATTAACATTACTATGTATGTATTATAGGCCCTGTCGTACTTATATAGCCTACATGGTGATGGATAGCAATTCCCTACTAAAAGAAAAACTGTCCGTGGTACTGAAAGAGCTTGTTTCAATTGTATATTCTGAATGATTTTTATTCGGTATGGCTCGGTTATGGACTGTTGTTGATTCATTGACAGATGTCAAAATGTTAATAGTTTAACACTGAACTAAAATTTAAACACAACATGCAATAATTTCCCAAAATGTTACTGAGTTTACAGTTCATATAAGGAAATCAGTCAATTGAAATAAATTCATTAGGCCTTAATCTATGGATTTTACATGACCTGGGCAGGGTTGCAGACATGGGTGGGCATGCGAGGAGATAGGCCTACCCACTGTTGAGCCAGGCCCAGCTAATCAAAATGAGTTTTTCCCCACAAAAGGGATTTATTACAGACAGAAATTCTCCTCAGTTTCATCTGTTGTCCGGGTGACTGGTCTCAGAGGAACCCACAGGTGAAGAAGCCGGATGTGGAGATCCCGGGCTGGCGTGGTTTCATGTGGTCTGCGGTTGTGAGGCCGGTTGGACTCACTGCCAAATTCTCTAGAAAGACGTTGAAGGCGACTTAAAGTAGAGACATGAACGTTAAATTCTCTGGCAACAGCTCTGGTGGACATTCCTGCAGTCAGCATGCCAATTGCACGCTCCTTCAAAACTCGAGACATCTGTGGCATTGTGTTGTGTGACAAAACTGCACATTTTAAATCGGCCTTTTACTGTCCCCAGCACAAGGTGCACTTGTGTAATGCTGTTTAATCATCTTCTTGATATGCCACTCCTATCAGGTGGATGGATTATCTTGACAAAGGAGAAATACTCACTAACAGGGATGTAAACAAATTTGTGCACAGAATGTGACAGAACGTTTTCTGGGATCTTTCACTTCAGCTCATCAAACGTGGGACCTACACTTTGCATGTTTGCGTTTATATATTTGTTCAGTATAGCTTTCACTGTTTCCCCTTTTCTCTTCTTTCTAATACCATAGCTGCTGTCACTTTGTGTCTAGGATGTAATTTAAAGCGATGACGGAAGAATGGGGATGGGTAGAAGCAACGCCCTCCCTCCCGTTTCACCGTAGCCAAACCCTCCGCCATAGACCAGCAATTATAGCAAATGTATTATTCACTCAACCGTCGAACACGTTTTTTTTCTTCTTCTCTCCTTCTCCCTACCATTTCTCCAATGGCATGAAATATTCAGAGAGAGACAACATTTTTCAATGAAATTGTTAAATGTGCACGCGCTCATTAATTATTACTCTGATAATAATACTCTCAATGGCGACGCGATCCGAGGACAAGCCAGGAAGTTGCCTTTGAAATAGCGCCTATCTTCTATCCTATTTAAACAAGCGCATTACCTGTAATATAGACTGGCCCTACTACTACTATATGTCCGGGAAGGGGAGGGAGAAAAAAAAACTTGATGCTCGATAATTTCTCATCACGGTCACCAAGGAGAATATATATTTTGCAAATAAATATGTATATGTCTATAGGGTAGAATTCGACATAAAAAAAATATTTCGATTTAAAAAAAATCAAACACGATGTGTTAATATTATAATAATTATTATACCTTATAGAGAACGGTCATTCAGGAAATTATATGTCGAGTACAATTTTCTCATCAAATGCAACAATTGCTCTTTCTGCCTTTCATTAAACGGATTGAATTCAACGTGTTGGTTATCGATAATTTACATATTTTACACTTCTCAGTTACATAATACACACACATATTTGTAGCCTTAAATTATTTTCCTCTCTTTCCCTATAACAACGTCCTGTTAAAATGTCGATATGTTTTCCATACAACCTCTAACCCGTTGTTTCTTTCTATCGACGCCAGACACAAATATCACAGAAAACATAATGAAAAAAAATCTTCTTACCTTTTTACAAATACTTGTTTCCTGAAGGTTCCAGTGCCCAGCTGATTGAAATACCGCCTGACCGGGAACTGCTATCACAGACTGATCGTTAGGTAGGAGGGTTTTCCTCGGGATACTCTGTCTGTCGACCAATAGGGAGCGGCCGAACACGTAGCCCCCCCCCCCCACCTTCATTGATCATTCCAACAGCACCAGCTTGGCTTTCTGTCTAAGAGTAAACAGATACGTGTCCTGGATGGTCGGACTGACGGGGATAAAGAGAAAATAAGCTTAGCTTTAATTCAAGAGAGCTCACCGTCTAGACCTACCCTATTTTCTGCTCAATTTTAGTCTCTTGTTGACTACCACCATTGTGGAGGACTTATGAAGCCTGTATCTCTGCCCCCTTCCCAGTCCATTGCCATAGGCTACACTATGTACACTATGTAATGATGATGATCGTTAACAGCTAGCTGAATCATTTGAATAGTATTTCGCTCTGATAAGTTGTACCAAATGAAGGAGTAAAAACAATGCAGAACACATGAAATCATCATCATCATCACCACCATCACCATCACCACCATCATCACTATCACCATCATCACTATCACCATCATCATCACCATCACCACCACCATCATCACCATCACCACCATCATCACCACCATCACCACCACCACCATCATCACCACCACCACCATCATCACCATCACCACCATCATCACCACCATCATCACCACCACCATCACACCACCATCACCACCACCATCATCATCATCACCACCATCATCACCACCATCACCATCATCACCACCACCACCACCACCATCATCATCACCACCATCACCACCATCACCACCATCATCATCACCATCATCACCATCATCATCACCAACATCACCACCACCACCATCACCATCATCACCACCTTCATCACCACCACCATCATCACCACCACCACCATCATCATCACCACCATCATCACCATCAGCACCATCACCACCATCACCACCATCATCATCACCATCATCATCACCACAATCACCACCACCATCATCACCACCTTCATCACCACCATCATCACCATCATCATCACCATCATCATCACCATCATCATCACCATCCTCAACACCATCACCACCATCACCATGATCACCACCATCATCACCACCATCACCACCACCATCATCACCACCATCACTATCATCACCACCATCACCATCATCACCATCATCACCACCATCATCACCATCATCATCACCATCACCACCACCACCATCATCACCAACATCACCACCATCATCCCCACCACCATCATCACCACCACCACCATCACCATCATCACACCACCACCATCATCACCACCACCATCATTACCACCACCACCACCACCACCACCATCATCACCACCACAATCATCACCACCACCACCACCATCACCACAATCATCACCACCACCACCATCATCATCACCATCATCATCACCACCACCACCATCATCATCACCATCATCATCACATCACCACCACCATCACCACCATCATCACTACCACCATCACCACCATCATCACCACCACCATCATCATCATCACCACCACCATCATCACCACCATCACCATCATAACCACCACCATCATCACCATCACCATCATCATCATCACCACCATCACCATCATCACCACCACCACCATCATCACCACCACCACCACCACCATCACCCCCATCATCATCACCATCATCACCATCATAATAACCACCATCATCACCACCACCACCATCACCACCCTCATCACCATCATCACCACCTTCATCACCACCATCATCACCATCATAACCACCATCATCACCATCATCATCACCATCATCACTACCATCACCACCATCATCACCATCATCACCACCATCATCACCACCACCATCATCACCACCATCATCACCATCACCACCATCATCACCACCATCATCACCACCACCATCATCACCACCATCATCATCACCACCATCATCATCACCACCATCATCACCACCATCACCATCATCACCACCACCACCATCATCATCACCACCATCACCACCATCATCATCACCATCATCACCATCATCATCACCACCATCACCACCCTCATCACCATCATCACCAACTTCATCACCACCATCATCACCATCATCACCACCATCATCACCATCATCCTCACCATCCTCACCACCATCACCACCATCACCATGATCACCACCATCATCACCACCATCACCACCACCATCATCACCACCATCACTATCATCACCACCATCACAATCATCACCATCATCACCACCATCATCACCATCATCCCCACCACCATCATCACCACCACCGCCATCACCATCATCACCACCACCATCATCACCACCACCACCATCATCACCACCACAATCATCACCACCACCACCACCATCACCACCATCACCACCATCATCACCACCACCACCATCATCATCACCATCATCATCACCATCACCACCACCATCACCACCTCCATCACCACCATCATCACCACCACCATCATCATCATCACCACCACCATCACCACCATCACCACCATCATCACCACCACCATCATCACCACCACCATCACCACCATCATCACTACCATTGTGACCATCAATCACATAGTCTTTACCCCTTTAAAATAGAATAAACATGAAATAATTTGTTACTATTTTCATTGTCAGAGCAGGGGTCCGACAGACAGTAATAGTAGTATCAGCAGCAGCAGCAGTAGTAGTATGAGCAGTCCTGCTAATTACAAGATTAGTATCAACGACTTGAAAATGTGCTCTGACAGAATATGGGGGAATAACGGATTATAATATTCTGTAGTTATGGGGAGATTCTGAGATTCGCATTTCTAGGTCCACGCAAGAGGAGGCAAATACAGTGCGTTAGGAATAGACTGAGGCGAATACAGTGCGTTAGGAATAGACTGAGGCGAATACAGTGCGTTAGGAATAGACTGAGGCGAATACAGTGCGTTAGGAATAGACTGAGGCGAATACAGTACGTTAGGAATAGACTGAGGCGAATACAGTGCGTTAGGAATAGACTGAGGCGAATACAGTGCGTTAGGAATAGACTGAGGCGAATACAGTGCGTTAGGAATAGACTGTTCATTTTCCTGAATGAAATTATAGCAAATGGCGCTCGATGTACATTATGTGCGCTTGTTAAATTTGTTCAGCACGTACAACCAAGTGAGAATGGGGGGGGTATGGTGTCGTGATGACATCAGGCCATCTAGCTGAAGGTTATGTGTCTCATTGATTACTGTGACAGGAGAAATAGAAAAGCTTTCGCGCAGTGCCCCAGGTGGGACTTTAAAACTATCGGACCAGTGAAGTATTGTCACGTGGCCATCCCTCGGACACACTGTAGATCACACAGAATGGATGAGATAACATACATCAGCTGTTTCTATCTGCTTGTTTAACTCCTTCAGCCAGAACTGCGTTGTCCAAGCTTCTGCAAAATATAAACTAATTACTCTAGGCTCGCAGGTTGCTTCTTAAAAAGGTGTATTATTGATTCGGCAGGTGGTTTTTGAACCCGATGATGCGTTTCACGCTGTCCCTGGTTCTGAAAGTTAGTACGTGATCCCGGGCAGCGCTGTTCACGGTGCTGAAATGGGAAGTAGAACGTAGGCCCTATGGTCTCAGGTGGTGCTGTCAATGGACCTGAACCTTATATAATAGAATCACAGGTGGGTCTAAATGGACAATGAGGACAGGCGCTGTCCATGGTGCTGATTTTTTAATTTTCTTTTAATGCAGCCACTGCTGCTGGATAGTAAGTGTATAGACATGTACATGTACATGTCACTGCCAAAATAAAGGAAACACCAACATAAAGTCTCTTAATAGGGCGTTGGGCGACCAAGAGCCAGAACAGCTTCAATGTACCTTGGCATAGATTCTACAAGTGTCTGGAACTCTATTGAAGAGATGAGACACCATTCTTCTATTGGAGGGATGAGACACCGTTCTTCTATTGGAGGGATGAGACACCGTTCTTCTATTGGAGGGATGAGACACCGTTCTTCTATTGGAGGGATGAGACACCGTTCTTCTATTGGAGGGATGAGACACCATTCTTCTATTCTAGCCAAGGCAGAGGGCTCACTCACAATTTTGCCTAAGAACACAGCCATGAATAAAGAATGGCACCAACACATCCTCCGAGATCAACTTCTCCCAACCATCCAGGAACAGTTTGGTGACAAACAATGCCTTTTCCAGCATGATGGAGCACCTTGCCATAAGGCAAAAGTGATAACTAAGTGGAACAAAACATCGATATTTTGGGTCCATGGCCAGGAAACTCTCCAGACCGTAATCGCATTGAGAACTCACAAATTCTGACAAACTCCAACCATTGATTATGCAAGAATGGGCTGCCATCAGTCAGGATGTGGCCCAGAAGTTAATTGACAGCATGCCAGGGCGGATTGCAGAGGTCTTGAAAAAGAAGGGTCAACACTGCAAATATTGACTCTTTGCATCAACTTCATGTAATTGTCAATAAAAGCCTTTCACACTTATGAAATGCTTGTAATTATACTTCAGTATTCCAATAGTAACATCTGACAAAAATATTTAAAGACACTGAAGCAGCAAACATTGTGGAAATTAATATTTGTGTCATTCTCAAAACTTTTGGCCACGACTGTACTTTGTATCCCACATTTACTCAAGTGTTTCCTTTATTTTGTCAGTTACCTGTATACGGATTACTATTGGGCAGGAAGACGTAATGTGAACTGCTGCTGAACAGGTTAAAGCTATGGGAGTCAGTGTGTAACTCAAGCCAATTAAGTTACACTCATTACAAGTGTTTTATGTGCAGTGGTTCGTGAATGTAGCGGATGGGTACATTTCTTCCTTAGTCACAGCTGCCCTCTGGTGGTACAACTTCAACATTACACATAATGTTGCTATTTTACCCCCCAAACAAACTATGACATGAAGGAAGACATGTTTCTCATGAAGGACATATACAACATGTGTACTACATAGAAAGGTGACATTGTAATATTTACTCCAGACTCTGAGTAGATTGTTACACAGAGAGAGAATCACACACATTTTCTAGGTCTGACCTTAGACTTGGTCGGCGACGTTGTGACAGAACACTGAGCCAATCACGGTGCAACCCTTCGTATTTTCTGCCGGCTTGCTGACTAGCTGACCAGCAGACTAGCTGACCAGCAGACTAGCAGAATAGCAGACTAGCAGACTAGCTGACTAGCAGAATAGCAGAATAGCAGACTAGCTGACTAGCAGACGAGCTGACTAGCTGACTAACAGACTAGCTGACTAGCAGACTAGCTGACTAGCAGACTAGCAGACTAGCTGACTAGCAGACCAGCAGACCAGCTGACCAGCTGACCAGCTGACCAGCAGACCAGCTGACCAGCAGACCAGCTGACCAGCAGACCAGCTGACTAGCTGACTAGCAGATTAGCTGACTAGCAGACTAGTAGACTAGCTGGAGTTCCTATCAGCCTCAAAACCATTTGTTTTAAAGTCGTACAGAGCTGGTCTTCTTTTTTGAACTATCTGTATTAAGAGCTGTCCTTTTATTGTGAGGAACTGTAGTTTTAGCCGTAGTTTTTTCTGTTTTGTCCTCTGTTATGTGAGTGACATAAACATAATTAACTAAATGCCATCAGAATGGAAGACACTCCAATGACTTCAATGTGTATGAGGATCAATCATTGATCCAATGTCGATTAATAGATAGAGTCACGGTAGAGGTCAACATTTACATTTAAGTCATTTAGCAGACGCTCTTATCCAGAGCGACTTACAAATTGGTGCATTCACCTTATGATATCCAGTGGAACAACCACTTTACAATAGTGCATCTAAATCTTTTAAGGGGGGGGGGGGGGTTAGAAGGATTACTTTACTCAACAACACCTCTGAGTTGGGTTCAGTGGTTCTGATGCAGACAGATATGGTGCAGCAGCTTCCTGTCCCCTCTCAACTGAAGACATACCTGCAGCTTCCTGTCCCCTCTCTACTGAAGACATACCTGCAGCTTCCTGTCCCCTCTCTACTGAAGACATACCTGCAGCTTCCTGTTCCCTCTCCACTGAAGACATACCTGCAGCTTCCTGTTCCCTCTCAACTAAAGGCATACAATAACAGTTAAAAGTCTGGACACATCTACTCATTCAAGGGTTTTTCTTTATTTTTACTATTTTCTACATTGTAGAATAATAGTGAAGACATCAAAACTATTAAATAAGACATATGGAATCATGTAGTAACCAAAAAAAGTGTCAAACAAATCAAAATATATTTGAGATTCAAACTAGCCAGCCTTTGCCTTGATGACAGCTTTGCACACTCTGGGCATTCTCTCAACCAGCTTCACCTGGAATGCTTTTCCAAGAGTCTTAAAGGAGTTTCCACATATGCTGAGCACTTGTTGGCTGCTTTTCCTACACTCTGCAGTCCAACTCATCCCAAACCATTTCAATTGGGTTGAGGTTGGGTTATTGTGGAGGCCAGGTCATCTGATGCAGCACTCCATCACTCTCCTTCTTGGTCAAATAGCTATTACACAGCCTGGAGGTGTGTTGGGTCATTGTCCTGTTGAAAAAACGAATCATAGTCTAACTAAGCGTAAACCAGATGGGATGGCGTATCGCTGCAGAATGCTGTGGTAGCCATGCTGGTTAAGTGTGCCTTGAATTCTAAATAAATCACAGACTGTGTCACCAGCAAAGCAACCCCACACCATCACACCTCCTCCTCCATGCTTCAACATGGGAACGGCACACTCGGAGATCATTCGTTCACCTATTCTGCATCTTACAAAGACACGTTTGCTGGGGACATTAAAAGGCCACTCTAAAATGTGAAGTTTTGTCATACAACATAATGCGACAGATCTCTCAAGTTTTGCGGGAGCGTACAATTTGGATGTTGACTGCAGGAATATCCACCAGAGTTCTTGCCAGAGAATTGATTGTTCATTACTCTACCATAAGCCGCCTCCAACGTTGTTTTAGAGAATTTGGCATTACGTCCTACCGGCCTCACAACCGCAAACCACGTGAAACCACACCAGCCCAGGACGTTCACATCCTGCTTCTTCACCTGCAGTATTGTCTGAGACCAGCCACCAGTACAGCTGATGAAACGGAGGAGTATTTCTGTCTGTAATAAAGCCCTTTTGTGGGGAAAAACTCATTCTGATTGGCTGGGCCTGGCTCCCCAGTGGGTAGGCCTATGCCCTCCCAGGCTCACCCTTTGCCTGATCATGTGAAATCCATAGATTAGGGCCTAATTAATTTATTTCAATTGACTGATTTCCTTATGTGAACTGTAACTCAGTTAAATCATTGAAAATATTGTAAGTTGCATATATATTTTTGTTCAGTATATATTGAAGACTATTTTTTCAATGTCAATTTTGTAACTAAAATATCAACATCTGGGAAAAATGTCAGACACATGATGTTGTTTTTCTGCTCCTAGTATTGTATTACTTCATCATAATCCACTGTGTACCAATCACATGATATACTACTGCTGCCTAAGTTGGGCAGTAACGGATAACTCACATAACAGAGGACCAAACAGAAAAAAAAATGTCTGATAAAACTGCACTTCCTTACAGTAAAAGGACAGCGCTTAACAAAGATTGTATAAAAAAGAAGACCAGCTCTATTAGACATTAAAACAAATGGTTTTGAGCTGATAGGAACTCCTGCTAGTCTGTTAGTCTGCTTTTGTAACACTACAGAGGAAGAGAGGGAAAGGGGGATAACCAAGTCAGGTGTACAACTGAATACCTTCAACTGAAAATGTGTCTTTGACATTTAACCCAACCCCTCTGAATCAGAGAGGTGCGGGGGCGACTGCCTTAATCAACATCTATGTCTTCGGCGCCTGGGGAACAGTGGGTTAACTGCCTTGCTCAGGGACAGAACAACAGATTTTTTACCTTGTCAGCTCGGGGATTCGATCCAGCAACCATTCGGTTATTGGCCCAACACTCTAACCACTAGAGAGGCCTGGTGTTATAGAATCACTACTAGCTACAGCATGCCGTACCCGTAGGACCCGCTCGCTCCCTCGAATACTACACTCTTATACACACTGCAAGCTTCTCACATAGCCTGTCACTACACCTATGCGTTAGACCACATTTTTCATCATATCTCAGGTTTTCATCAAACTTCATCATATCACGCACAATGGCAGGAGGAAGGATAGAGCCAACCCGTGGCATCACCAAGCATGAACTAAACTGGTAGGTAGGGAGGAGCATCCCGCTTCCAGAGCCCCACAGTGGAGGTGTCATAATACCCATAACACACAGCGTTCAAACAGGGAAATGGATCCAATGCAATAAATACATGTTAATCTGATGACTGGTTTATGATCTAGAGGGGACAGTGTGTTAATCTGATGACTGGTTTATGATCTAGAGGAGACAGTGTTAATCTGATGACTGGTTTATGATATAGATGGAACAGTGTGTTAATCTGATGACTGGTTTATGATCTAGAGGGGACAGTGTGTTAATCTGATGACTGGTTTATGATCTAGAGGAGACAGTGTGCTAATCTGATGACTGGTTTATGATCTAGAGAGGACAGTGTGTTAATCCGATGACTGGTTTATGATCTAGAGAGGACAGTGTGTTAATCTGATGACTGGTTTATGATCTAGAGGGGACAGTGTTAATCTGATGACTGGTTTATGATTTAGAGGGGACAGTGTTAATCTGATGATTGGTTTATGATCTAGAGTAGACAGTGTTAATCTGATGACTGGTTTATGATCTAGAGGGAACAGTGTGTTAATCTGATGACTGGTTTATGATCTAGAGGAGACAGTGTTAATCTGATCACTGGTTTATGATCTAGAGGGGACAGTGTTAATCTGATGACTGGTTTATGATCTAGAGAGGACAGTGTGTTAATCTGATGACTGGTTTATGATCTAGAGAGGACAGTGTGTTAATCTGATGACTGGTTAATGATCTAGAGAGGACAGTGTGTTAATCTGATGACTGGTTTATGATCTAGAGAGGACAGTGTGTTAATCTGATGACTGGTTTATGATCTAGAGAGGACAGTGTGTTAATCTGATGACTGGTTTATGATCTAGAGGGGACAGTGTGTTAATCTGATGACTGGTTTATGATCTAGAGTAGACAGTGTTAATCTGATGACTGGTTTATGATCTAGAGGGGACAGTGTTAATCTGATGACTGGTTTATGATCTAGAGGGAACAGTGTGTTAATCTGATGACTGGTTTATGGTCAAAAGGAGACAGTGTTAATTTGATGACTGATTTATGATCTAGAGAGGACAGTGTTAATCTGATGACTGGTTTATGATCTAGAGGGGACAGTGTTAATCTGATGACTGATTTATGATCTAGAGGGGACAGTGTGTTAATCTGATGACTGGTTTATGATCTAGAGGGGACAGTGTGTTCATCTGATGACTGGTTTATGATCTAGAGGAGACAGTGTGTTAATCTGATGATTGGTTTATCATCTAGAGAGGACAGTGTGTTAATCTGATGACTGGTTTATGATCTAGAGAGGACAGTGTGTTAATCTGATGACTGGTTTATGATCTAGAGAGGACAGTGTGTTAATCTGATGACTGGTTTATGATCTCGAGGGGACAGTGTGTTAATCTGATGACTGGTTTATGATCTAGAGGGGACAGTGTGTTAATCTGATGACTGGTTTATAATCTAGAGGGGACCGTATGGTTAATCTGGTGACTGGTTTATGATCTAGAGGGGACAGTGTTAATCTGATGACTGGTTTATGATCTAGAGGGAACAGTGTGTTAATCTGATGACTGGTTTATGATCTAGAGGAGACAGTGTTAATCTGATGACTGATATATGATCTAGAGAGGACAGTGTTAATCTGATGACTGGTATATGATCTAGAGGGGACAGTGTGTTAATCTGATGACTGGTTTATGATCTAGAGGAGACAATGTTAATCTGATGATTGGTTTATGATCTAGAGGGGACAGTGTTAATCTGATGACTGATTTATGATCGAGAGGGGACAGTGTGTTAATCTGATGACTGGTTTATGATCTAGAGGGGACAGTGTTATCTGGTGACTGGTTTATGATCTAGAGGAGAAAGTGTTAATCTGATGACTGGTTTATGATCTAGAGGGGACAGTGTGTTAATCTGATGACTGGTTTATGATCTAGAGGGGACAGTGTGTTAATCTGATGACTGGTTTATGATCTAGAGGGGACAGTGTGTTAATCTGATGACTGGTTTATGATCTAGAGAGGACAGTGTGTTAATCCGATGACTGGTTTATAATGTAGAGAGGACAGTGTGTTAATCTGATGACTGGTTTATGATCTAGAGGGGACAGTGTTTTAATCTGATGACTGGTTTATGATCTAGAGGAGACAGTGTTAATCTGATGACTGGTTTATGATCTAGAGGGGACAGTGTGTTAATCTGATGACTGGTTTATGATCTAGAGGGGACAGTGTGTAATCTGATGACTGATTTATGATCTAGAGAGGACAGTGTGTTAATCCGATGACTGGTTTATAATTTAGAGAGGACAGTGTGTTAATCTGATGACTGGTTAATGATCTAGAGGGGACAGTGTGTTAATCTGGTGACTGGTTTATGATCTAGAGGAGACAGTGTTAATCTTATGACTGGTTTATGATCTAGAGGAGACAGTGTGTTAATCTGATGACTGGTTTATGATCTAGAGGAGACAGTGTTAATCTGATGACTGGTTTATGATATAGATGGAACAGTGTGTTAATCTGATGACTGGTTTATGATCTAGAGGGGACAGTGTGTTAATCTGATGACTGGTTTATGATCTAGAGGGGACAGTGTGTTAATCTGATGACTGGTTTATGATCTAGAGGGGACAGTGTTAATCTGATGACTGGTTTATGATCTAGAGGGGACAGTGTGTTAATCCGATGACTGGTTTATGATCTAGAGAGGACAGTGTGTTAATCTGATGACTGGTTTGTGATCTAGAGGGGACAGTGTGTTAATCTGATGACTGGTTTGTGATCTAGAGGGGACAGTGTGTTAATCTGATGACTGGTTTATGATCTAGAGGGGACAGTGTTAATCTGATGACCGGTATATGATCTAGAGGGGACAGTGTGTTAATCTGATGACCGGTTTATGATCTAGAGGGGACAGTGTGTTAATCTGATGACCGGTTTATGATCTAGAGGAGACAGTGTTAATCTGATGATTGGTTTTTGATCTAGAGGGGACAGTGTTAATCTGATGACTGGTTTATGATCTAGAGGGGACAGTGTTAATCTGCTGACTGGTTTATGATCTAGAAGGAACAGTGTGTTAATCTGATGACTGGTTTATGATCTAGAGGGGACCGTGTGTTAATCTGGTGACTGGTTTATGATCTAGAGGGGACAGTGTGTTAATCTGATGACTGGTTTATGATCTAGAGGGAACAGTGTGTTAATCTGATGACTGGTTTATGATCTAGAGGAGACAGTGTGTTAATCTGATGACTGGTATATGATCTAGAGAGGACAGTGTGTTAATCTGATGACTGGTTTATGATCTAGAGGAGACAGATGTTAATCTGATGACTGGTTTATGATCTAGAGGGGACAGTGTTAATCTGATGACTGGTTTATGATCGAGAGGGGACAGTGTGTTAATCTGATGACTGGTTTATGATCTAGAGGAGACAATGTTAATCTGATGATTGGTTTATGATCTAGAGGGGACAGTGTTAATCTGATGACCGGTTTATGATCGAGAGGGGACAGTGTGTTAATCTGATGACCGGTTTATGATCTAGAGGGGACAGTGTTATCTGGTGACTGGTTTATGATTTAAAGGGGACAGTGTTAATCTGCTGACTGGTTTATGATCTAGAAGGAACAGTGTGTTAATCTGATGACTGGTTTATAATCTAGAGGGGACCGTATGGTTAATCTGGTGACTGGTTTATGATCTAGAGGGGACAGTGTTAATCTGATGACTGGTTTATGATCTAGAGGGAACAGTGTGTTAATCTGATGACTGGTTTATGATCTAGAGGAGACAGTGTTAATCTGATGACTGATATATGATCTAGAGAGGACAGTGTTAATCTGATGACTGGTTTATGATCTAGAGGAGACAATGTTAATCTGATGATTGGTTTATGATCTAGAGGGGACAGTGTTAATCTGATGACTGATTTATGATCGAGAGGGGACAGTGTGTTAATCTGATGACTGGTTTATGATCTAGAGGAGACAATGTTAATCTGATGATTGGTTTATGATCTAGAGGGGACAGTGTTAATCTGATGACTGATTTATGATCGAGAGGGGACAGTGTGTTAATCTGATGACTGGTTTATGATCTAGAGGGGACAGTGTTATCTGGTGACTGGTTTGTGATCTAGAGCGGACAGTGTTGATCTGATGACTGGTTTATGATCTAGAGGAGACAGTGTGTTAATCTGATGAATGGTTTATGATCTAGAGGAGACAGTATGTTAATCTTGTGACTGGTTTATGATCTAGAGAGGACAGTGTGTTAATCTGATGACTGGTTTATGATCTAGAGGGGACAGTGTGTTAATCTGATGACTGGTTTATGATCTAGAGAGGACAGTGTGTTAATCCGATGACTGGTTTATAATGTAGAGAGGACAGTGTGTTAATCTGATGACTGGTTTATGATCTAGAGGGGACAGTTTGTTAATCTGATGACTGGTTTATGATCTAGAGGAGACAGTGTTAATCTGATGACTGGTTTATGATCTAGAGGGGACAGTGTTATCTGGTGACTGGTTTATGATCTAGAGGAGAAAGTGTTAATCTGATGACTGGTTTATGATCTAGAGGAGACAGTGTTAATCTTATGACTGGTTTATGATCTAGAGAGGACAGTGTGTTAATCTGATGACTGGTTTATGATCTAGAGGGGACAGTGTGTTAATCTGATGACTGGTTTATGATCTAGAGAGGACAGTGTGTTAATCCGATGACTGGTTTATAATGTAGAGAGGACAGTGTGTTAATCTGATGACTGGTTTATGATCTAGAGGGGACAGTGTTTTAATCTGATGACTGGTTTATGATCTAGAGGAGACAGTGTTAATCTGATGACTGGTTTATGATCTAGAGGGGACAGTGTGTTAATCTGATGACTGGTTTATGATCTAGAGGGGACAGTGTTATATGATGACTGATTTATGATCTAGAGAGGACAGTGTGTTAATCCGATGACTGGTTTATAATTTAGAGAGGACAGTGTGTTAATCTGATGACTGGTTAATGATCTAGAGGGGACAGTGTGTTAATCTGGTGACTGGTTTATGATCTAGAGGAGACAGTGTTAATCTTATGACTGGTTTATGATCTAGAGGAGACAGTGTGTTAATCTGATGACTGGTTTATGATCTAGAGGAGACAGTGTTAATCTGATGACTTTTTTACGATCTAAAGGGGACAGTGTGTTAATCTGTTGACTGGTTTATGATCTAGAGGGGACAGTGTGTTAATCTGATGACTGGTTTATGATCTAGAGGAGACAGTGTGTTAATCTGATGACTGGTTTAAGATCTAGAGAGTACAGTGTGTTAATCCGATGACTGGTTTATGATCTAGAGAGGACAGTGTGTTAATCTGATGACTGGTTTGTGATCTAGAGGGGACAGTGTGTTAATCTGATGACTGGTTTATGATCTAGAGGGGACAGTGTTAATCTGATGACTGGTTTAAGCTCTAGAGAGTACAGTGTGTTAATCCGATGACTGGTTTATGATCTAGAGGAGACAGTGTTAATCTGATGACTGATGTATGATCTAGAGAGGACAGTGTTAATCTGATGACCGGTATATGATCTAGAGGGGACAGTGTGTTAATCTGATGACCGGTTTATGATCTAGAGGAGACAGTGTTAATCTGATGATTGGTTTATGATCTAGAGGGGACAGTGTTAATCTGATGACTGATTTATGATCTAGATGGTACAGTGTGTTAATCTGATGACTGGTTTATGATCTAGAGGGGACAGTGTTATCTGGTGACTGGTTTATGATCTAAAGGGGACAGTGTTAATCTGCTGACTGGTTTATGATCTAAAGGGGACAGTGTGTTAATCTGTTGACTGGTTTATGATCTAGAGGGGACAGTGTGTTAATCTGATGACTGGTTTATGATCTAGAGGAGACAGTGTGTTAATCTGATGACAGGTTTAAGATCTAGAGAGTACAGTGTGTTAATCCGATGACTGGTTTATGATCTAGAGAGGACAGTGTGTTAATCTGATGACTGGTTTGTGATCTAGAGGGGACAGTGTGTTAATCTGATGACTGGTTTATGATCTAGAGGGGACAGTGTTAATCTGATGACTGGTTTAAGCTCTAGAGAGTACAGTGTGTTAATCCGATGACTGGTTTATGATCTAGAGGGGACAGTGTTAATCTGATGACCGGTATATGATCTAGAGGGGACAGTGTGTTAATCTGATGACCGGTATATGATCTAGAGGGGACAGTGTGTTAATCTGATGACCGGTTTATGATCTAGAGGAGACAGTGTTAATCTGATGATTGGTTTATGATCTAGAGGGGACAGTGTTAATCTGATGACTGGTTTATGATCTAGAGGGGACAGTGTTATCTGGTGACTGGTTTATGATTTAAAGGGGACAGTGTTAATCTGCTGACTGGTTTATGATCTAGAAGGAACAGTGTGTTAATCTGATGACTGGTTTATAATCTAGAGGGGACCGTATGGTTAATCTGGTGACTGGTTTATGATCTAGAGGGGACAGTGTTAATCTGATGACTGGTTTATGATCTAGAGGGAACAGTGTGTTAATCTGATGACTGGTTTATGATCTAGAGGAGACAGTGTTAATCTGATGACTGATATATGATCTAGAGAGGACAGTGTTAATCTGATGACTGGTTTATGATCTAGAGGAGACAATGTTAATCTGATGATTGGTTTATGATCTAGAGGGGACAGTGTTAATCTGATGACTGATTTATGATCGAGAGGGGACAGTGTGTTAATCTGATGACTGGTTTATGATCTAGAGGAGACAATGTTAATCTGATGATTGGTTTATGATCTAGAGGGGACAGTGTTAATCTGATGACTGATTTATGATCGAGAGGGGACAGTGTGTTAATCTGATGACTGGTTTATGATCTAGAGGGGACAGTGTTATCTGGTGACTGGTTTATGATTTAAAGGGGACAGTGTTAATCTGCTGACTGGTTTATGATCTAGAAGGAACAGTGTGTTAATCTGATGACTGGTTTATAATCTAGAGGGGACCGTATGGTTAATCTGGTGACTGGTTTATGATCTAGAGGGGACAGTGTTAATCTGATGACTGGTTTATGATCTAGAGGGAACAGTGTGTTAATCTGATGACTGGTTTATGATCTAGAGGAGACAGTGTTAATCTGATGACTGATATATGATCTAGAGAGGACAGTGTTAATCTGATGACTGGTTTATGATCTAGAGGAGACAATGTTAATCTGATGATTGGTTTATGATCTAGAGGGGACAGTGTTAATCTGATGACTGATTTATGATCGAGAGGGGACAGTGTGTTAATCTGATGACTGGTTTATGATCTAGAGGAGACAATGTTAATCTGATGATTGGTTTATGATCTAGAGGGGACAGTGTTAATCTGATGACTGATTTATGATCGAGAGGGGACAGTGTGTTAATCTGATGACTGGTTTATGATCTAGAGGGGACAGTGTTATCTGGTGACTGGTTTGTGATCTAGAGCAGACAGTGTTGATCTGATGACTGGTTTATGATCTAGAGGAGACAGTGTGTTAATCTGATGAATGGTTTATGATCTAGAGGAGACAGTGTTAATCTTATGACTGGTTTATGATCTAGAGAGGACAGTGTGTTAATCTGATGACTGGTTTATGATCTAGAGGGGACAGTGTGTTAATCTGATGACTGGTTTATGATCTAGAGAGGACAGTGTGTTAATCCGATGACTGGTTTATAATGTAGAGAGGACAGTGTGTTAATCTGATGACTGGTTTATGATCTAGAGGGGACAGTTTGTTAATCTGATGACTGGTTTATGATCTAGAGGAGACAGTGTTAATCTGATGACTGGTTTATGATCTAGAGGGGACAGTGTGTTAATCTGATGACTGGTTTATGATCTAGAGGGGACAGTGTGTTAATCTGATGACTGGTTTATGATCTAGAGGGGACAGTGTTATCTGATGACTGGTTTATGATCTAGAGAGGACAGTGTGTTAATCCGATGACTGGTTTATAATTTAGAGAGGACAGTGCGTTAATCTGATGACTGGTTTATGATCTAGAGGGGACAGTGTGTTAATCTGGTGACTGGTTTATGATCTAGAGGAGACAGTGTTAATCTTATGACTGGTTTATGATCTAGAGGAGACAGTGTGTTAATCTGATGACTGGTTTATGATCTAGAGGAGACAGTGTTAATCTGATGACTGGTTTATGATCTAAAGGGGACAGTGTGTTAATCTGTTGACTGGTTTATGATCTAGAGGGGACAGTGTGTTAATCTGATGACTGGTTTATGATCTAGAGGAGACAGTGTGTTAATCTGATGACTGGTTTAAGATCTAGAGAGTACAGTGTGTTAATCCGATGACTGGTTTATGATCTAGAGAGGACAGTGTTTTAATCTGATGACTGGTTTATGATCTAGAGGGGACAGTGTGTTAATCTGATGACTGGTTTATGATCTAGAGGGGACAATTTTAATCTGATGACTGGTTTAAGATCTAGAGAGTACAGTGTGTTAATCCGATGACTGGTTTATGATCTATAGGAGACAGTGTTAATCTGATGACTGATGTATGATCTAGAGAGGACAGTGTTAATCTGATGACCGGTATATGATCTAGAGGGGACAGTGTGTTAATCTGATGACCGGTTTGTGATCTAGAGGAGACAGTGTTAATCTGATGATTGGTTTATGATCTAGAGGGGACAGTGTTAATCTGATGACTGATTTATGATCTAGATGGTACAGTGTGTTAATCTGATGACTGGTTTATGATCTAGAGGGGACAGTGTTATCTGGTGACTGGTTTATGATCTAGAGAGGACAGTGTGTTAATCTGATGACTGGTTTATGATCTAGAGGGGACAGTGTGTTAATCTGATGACTGGTTTATGATCTAGAGTAGACAGTGTTAATCTGATGACTGGTTTATGATCTAGAGGGAACAGTGTGTTAATCTGATGACTGGTTTATGGTCAAAAGGAGACAGTGTTAATTTGATGACTGATTTATGATCTAGAGAGGACAGTGTTAATCTGATGACTGGTTTATGATCTAGAGGGGACAGTGTTAATCTGATGACTGGTTTATGATCTAGAGGGGACAGTGTGTTAATCTGATGACTGGTTTATGATCTAGAGGGGACAGTGTGTTCATCTGATGACTGGTTTATGATCTAGAGGAGACAGTGTGTTAATCTGATGATTGGTTTATCATCTAGAGAGGACAGTGTGTTAATCTGATGACTGGTTTATGATCTAGAGAGGACAGTGTGTTAATCTGATGACTGGTTTATGATCTAGAGAGGACAGTGTGTTAATCTGATGACTGGTTTATGATCTAGAGGGGACAGTGTGTTAATCTGATGACTGGTTTATGATCTAGAGGGGACAGTGTGTTAATCTGATGACTGGTTTATAATCTAGAGGGGACCGTATGGTTAATCTGGTGACTGGTTTATGATCTAGAGGGGACAGTGTTAATCTGATGACTGGTTTATGATCTAGAGGGAACAGTGTGTTAATCTGATGACTGGTTTATGATCTAGAGGAGACAGTGTTAATCTGATGACTGATATATGATCTAGAGAGGACAGTGTTAATCTGATGACTGGGATATGATCTAGAGGGGACAGTGTGTTAATCTGATGACTGGTTTATGATCTAGAGGAGACAGTGTTAATCTGATGATTGGTTTATGATCTAGAGGGGACAGTGTGTTAATCTGATGACTGGTTTATGATCTAGAGGGGACAGTGTGTTAATCTGATGACTGGTTTATGATCTAGAGGGGACAGTGTTATCTGGTGACTGGTTTGTGATCTAGAGGAGAAAGTGTTAATCTGATGACTGGTTTATGATCTAGAGGAGACAGTGTTAATCTGATGACTGGTTTATGATCTAGAGAGGACAGTGTGTTAATCTGATGACTGGTTTATGATCTAGAGGGGACAGTGTGTTAATCTGATGACTGGTTTATGATCTAGAGAGGACAGTGTGTTAATCTGATGACTGGTTTATAATGTAGAGGGGACAGTGTGTTAATCTGATGACTGGTTTATGATCTAGAGGGGACAGTGTTTAATCTGATGACTGGTTTATGATCTAGAGGGGACAGTGTTAATCTGATGACTGGTTTATGATCTAGAGGGGACAGTGTGTTAATCTGATGACTGGTTTATGATCTAGAGGGGACAGTGTTATCTGGTGACTGATTTATGATCTAGAGAGGACAGTGTGTTAATCCGATGACTGGTTTATGATCTAGAGAGGACAGTGTGTTAATCTGATGACTGGTTTATGATCTAGAGGGGACAGTGTGTTAATCTGGTGACTGGTTTATGATCTAGAGGGGACAGTGTTAATCTTATGACTGGTTTATGATCTAGAGGAGACAGTGTGTTAATCTGATGACTGGTTTATGATCTAGAGGAGACAGTGTTAATCTGATGACTGGTTTATGATCTAAAGGGGACAGTGTGTTAATCTGATGACTGGTTTATGATCTAGAGGGGACAGTGTGTTAATCTGATGACTGGTTTATGATCTAGAGGAGACAGTGTGTTAATCTGATGACTGGTTTAAGATCTAGAGAGTACAGTGTGTTAATCTGATGACTGGTTTATGATCTAGAGAGGACAGTGTGTTAATCTGATGACTGGTTTGTGATCTAGAGAGGACAGTGTGTTAATCTGATGACTGGTTTATGATCTAGAGGGGACAGTGTGTTAATCTGATGACTGGTTTATGATCTAGAGAGGACAGTGTGTTAATCTGATGACTGGTTTATGATGTAGAGAGGACAGTGTGTTAATCTGATGACTGGTTTATGATCTAGAGGGGACAGTGTTTTAATCTGATGACTGGTTTATGATCTAGAGGAGACAGTGTTAATCTGATGACTGGTTTATGATCTAGAGGGGACAGTGTGTTAATCTGATGACTGGTTTATGATCTAGAGGGGACAGTGTTAATCTGATGACTGGTTTATGATCTAGAGAGGACAGTGTGTTAATCTGATGACTGGTTTATGATCTAGAGGGGACAGTGTGTTAATCTGATGACTGGTTTATGATCTAGAGGGGACAGTGTGTTAATCTGGTGACTGGTTTATGATCTAGAGGAGACAGTGTTAATCTTATGACTGGTTTATGATCTAGAGGAGACAGTGTGTTAATCTGATGACTGGTTTATGATCTAGAGGAGACAGTGTTAATCTGATGACTGGTTTATGATCTAAAGGGGACAGTGTGTTAATCTGTTGACTGGTTTATGATCTAGAGGGGACAGTGTGTTAATCTGATGACTGGTTTATGATCTAGAGGAGACAGTGTGTTAATCTGATGACTGGTTTAAGATCTAGAGAGTACAGTGTGTTAATCCGATGACTGGTTTATGATCTAGAGAGGACAGTGTGTTAATCTGATGACTGGTTTGTGATCTAGAGAGGACAGTGTGTTAATCTGATGACTGGTTTATGATCTAGAGGGGACAGTGTGTTAATCTGATGACTGGTTTATGATCTAGAGAGGACAGTGTGTTAATCCGATGACTGGTTTATAATGTAGAGAGGACAGTGTGTTAATCTGATGACTGGTTTATGATCTAGAGGGGACAGTGTTTTAATCTGATGACTGGTTTATGATCTAGAGGAGACAGTGTTAATCTGATGACTGGTTTATGATCTAGAGGGGACAGTGTGTTAATCTGATGACTGGTTTATGATCTAGAGGGGACAGTGTTATCTGATGACTGATTTATGATCTAGAGAGGACAGTGTGTTAATCCGATGACTGGTTTATAATTTAGAGAGGACAGTGTGTTAATCTGATGACTGGTTAATGATCTAGAGGGGACAGTGTGTTAATCTGGTGACTGGTTTATGATCTAGAGGAGACAGTGTTAATCTTATGACTGGTTTATGATCTAGAGGAGACAGTGTGTTAATCTGATGACTGGTTTATGATCTAGAGGAGACAGTGTTAATCTGATGACTGGTTTATGATCTAAAGGGGACAGTGTGTTAATCTGTTGACTGGTTTATGATCTAGAGGGGACAGTGTGTTAATCTGATGACTGGTTTATGATCTAGAGGAGACAGTGTGTTAATCTGATGACTGGTTTAAGATCTAGAGAGTACAGTGTGTTAATCCGATGACTGGTTTATGATCTAGAGAGGACAGTGTGTTAATCTGATGACTGGTTTGTGATCTAGAGGGGACAGTGTGTTAATCTGATGACTGGTTTATGATCTAGAGGGGACAGTGTTAATCTGATGACTGGTTTAAGCTCTAGAGAGTACAGTGTGTTAATCCGATGACTGGTTTATGATCTAGAGGAGACAGTGTTAATCTGATGACTGATGTATGATCTAGAGAGGACAGTGTTAATCTGATGACCGGTATATGATGTAGAGGGGACAGTGTGTTAATCTGATGACCGGTTTATGATCTAGAGGAGACAGTGTTAATCTGATGATTGGTTTATGATCTAGAGGGGACAGTGTTAATCTGATGACTGATTTATGATCTAGATGGTACAGTGTGTTAATCTGATGACTGGTTTATGATCTAGAGGGGACAGTGTGTTAATCTGATGACTGGTTTATGATCTAGAGGAGACAGTGTGTTAATCTGATGACTGGTTTAAGATCTAGAGGAGACAGTGTTAATCTGATGATTGGTTTATGATCTAAAGGGGACAGTGTGTTAATCTGTTGACTGGTTTATGATCTAGAGGGGACAGTGTGTTAATCTGATGACTGGTTTATGATCTAGAGGGGACAGTGTTAATCTGATGACTGGTTTAAGCTCTAGAGAGTACAGTGTGTTAATCCGATGACTGGTTTATGATCTAGAGGAGACAGTGTTAATCTGATGACTGATGTATGATCTAGAGAGGACAGTGTTAATCTGATGACCGGTATATGATCTAGAGGGGACAGTGTGTTAATCTGATGACCGGTTTATGATCTAGAGGAGACAGTGTTAATCTGATGATTGGTTTATGATCTAGAGGGGACAGTGTTAATCTGATGACTGATTTATGATCTAGATGGTACAGTGTGTTAATCTGATGACTGGTGTATGATCTAGAGGGGACAGTGTTATCTGGTGACTGGTTTATGATTTAAAGGGGACAGTGTTAATCTGCTGACTGGTTTATGATCTAGAAGGAACAGTGTGTTAATCTGATGACTGGTTTATAATCTAGAGGGGACCGTATGGTTAATCTGGTGACTGGTTTATGATCTAGAGGGGACAGTGTTAATCTGATGACTGGTTTATGATCTAGAGGGAACAGTGTGTTAATCTGATGACTGGTTTATGATCTAGAGGAGACAGTGTTAATCTGATGACTGATATATGATCTAGAGAGGACAGTGTTAATCTGATGACTGGTTTATGATCTAGAGGAGACAATGTTAATCTGATGATTGGTTTATGATCTAGAGGGGACAGTGTTAATCTGATGACTGATTTATGATCGAGAGGGGACAGTGTGTTAATCTGATGACTGGTTTATGATCTAGAGGAGACAATGTTAATCTGATGATTGGTTTATGATCTAGAGGGGACAGTGTTAATCTGATGACTGATTTATGATCGAGAGGGGACAGTGTGTTAATCTGATGACTGGTTTATGATCTAGAGGGGACAGTGTTATCTGGTGACTGGTTTGTGATCTAGAGCAGACAGTGTTAATCTGATGACTGGTTTATGATCTAGAGGAGACAGTGTGTTAATCTGATGAATGGTTTATGATCTAGAGGAGACAGTGTTAATCTTATGACTGGTTTATGATCTAGAGAGGACAGTGTGTTAATCTGATGACTGGTTTATGATCTAGAGGGGACAGTGTGTTAATCTGATGACTGGTTTATGATCTAGAGAGGACAGTGTGTTAATCCGATGACTGGTTTATAATGTAGAGAGGACAGTGTGTTAATCTGATGACTGGTTTATGATCTAGAGGGGACAGTTTGTTAATCTGATGACTGGTTTATGATCTAGAGGAGACAGTGTTAATCTGATGACTGGTTTATGATCTAGAGGGGACAGTGTGTTAATCTGATGACTGGTTTATGATCTAGAGGGGACAGTGTGTTAATCTGATGACTGGTTTATGATCTAGAGGGGACAGTGTTATCTGATGACTGGTTTATGATCTAGAGAGGACAGTGTGTTAATCCGATGACTGGTTTATAATTTAGAGAGGACAGTGCGTTAATCTGATGACTGGTTTATGATCTAGAGGGGACAGTGTGTTAATCTGGTGACTGGTTTATGATCTAGAGGAGACAGTGTTAATCTTATGACTGGTTTATGATCTAGAGGAGACAGTGTGTTAATCTGATGACTGGTTTATGATCTAGAGGAGACAGTGTTAATCTGATGACTGGTTTAAGATCTAGAGAGTACAGTGTGTTAATCCGATGACTGGTTTATGATCTAGAGAGGACAGTGTTTTAATCTGATGACTGGTTTATGATCTAGAGGGGACAGTGTGTTAATCTGATGACTGGTTTATGATCTATAGGAGACAGTGTTAATCTGATGACTGATGTATGATCTAGAGAGGACAGTGTTAATCTGATGACCGGTATATGATCTAGAGGGGACAGTGTGTTAATCTGATGACCGGTTTATGATCTAGAGGAGACAGTGTTAATCTGATGATTGGTTTATGATCTAGAGGGGACAGTGTTAATCTGATGACTGATTTATGATCTAGATGGTACAGTGTGTTAATCTGATGACTGGTTTATGATCTAGAGGGGACAGTGTTATCTGGTGACTGGTTTATGATCTAGAGGGGACAGTGTTAATCTGCTGACTGGTTTATGATCTAGAAGGAACAGTGTGTTAATCTGATGACTGGTTTATGATCTAGAGGAGACAGTGTTAATCTGATGACTGGTATATGATCGAGAGGGGACAGTGTGTTAATCTGATGACTGGTTTATGATCTAGAGGAGACAATGTTAATCTGATGATTGGTTTATGACCTAGAGGGGACAGTGTTAATCTGATGACTGATTTATGATCTAGAGGGGGCAGTGTGTTAATCTGATGACTGGTATATAATCTAGAGGGGACAGTGTTATCTGGTGACTGGTTTATGATCTAGAGGAGACAGTGTTAATCTGATGACTGGTTTATGATCTAGAGGAGACAGTGTGTTAATCTGATGACTGGTTTATGATCTAGAGGAGACAGTGTTAATCTTATGACTGGTTTATGATCTAGAGAGGACAGTGTGTTAATCTGATGACTTGTTTATGATCTAGAGGGGACAGTGTGTTAATCTGATGACTGGTTTAAGATATAAAGGGGACAGTGTTATCTGATGACTGGTTTATGATCTAGAGGAGAAAGTGTGTTAATCTGATGACTGGTTTATGATCTAGAGAGGACAGTATGTTAATCCGATGACTGGTATATAATGTAGAGAGGACAGTGTGTTAATCTGATGACTGGATTATGATCTAGAGGGGACAATTTTAATCTGATAACTGGTTTAAGATCTAGAGAGTACAGTGTGTTAATCCGATGACTGGTTTATGATCTATAGGAGACAGTGTTAATCTGATGACTGATGTATGATCTAGAGAGGACAGTGTTAATCTGATGACCGGTATATGATCTAGAGGGGACAGTGTGTTAATCTGATGACCGGTTTATGATCTAGAGGAGACAGTGTTAATCTGATGATTGGTTTATGATCTAGAGGGGACAGTGTTAATCTGATGACTGATTTATGATCTAGATGGTACAGTGTGTTAATCTGATGACTGGTTTATGATCTAGAGGGGACAGTGTTATCTGGTGATTGGTTTATGATCTAGATGGGACAGTGTTAATCTGCTGACTGGTTTATGATCTAGAAGGAACAGTGTGTTAATCTGATGACTGGTTTATGATCTAGAGGAGACAGTGTTAATCTGATGACTGGTTTATGATCTAGAGGAGACAGTGTGTTAATCTGATGACTGGTTTATGATCTAGAGGAGACAGTGTTAATCTGATGACTGGTTTATGATCTAGAGAGGACAGTGTGTTAATCTGATGACTGGTTTATGATCTAGAGGGGACAGTGTGTTAATCTGATGACTGGTTTATGATATAGAGGGGACAGTGTTATCTGATGACTGGTTTATGATCTAGAGGGGACAGTGTGTTAATCTGATGACTGGTTTATGATCTAGAGAGGACAGTGTGTTAATCCGATGACTGGTTTATGATGTAGAGAGGACAGTGTGTTAATCTGATGACTGGTTTATGATCTAGAGGGGACAGTGTGTTAATCTGATGACTGGTTTATGATCTAGAGGAGACAGTGTTAATCTGATGACTGGTTTATGATCTAGAGGGGACAGTGTGTTAATCTGATGACTGGTTTATGATCGAGAGGGGACAGTGTGTTAATCTGATGACTGGTTTATGATCTAGAGGGGACAGTGTTATCTGATGACTGGTTTATGATCTAGAGAGGACAGTGTGTTAATCCGATGACTGGTTTATAATGTAGAGAGGACAGTGTGTTAATCTGATGACTGGTTTATGATCTAGAGGGGACAGTGTGTTAATCTGGTGACTGGTTTATGATCTAGAGGTGACAGTGTTAATCTGATGACTGGTTTATGATCTAGAGGGGACAGTGTGTTAATCTGTTGACTGGTTTATGATCTAGAGGTGACAGTGTGTTAATCTGATGACTGGTTTATGATCTAGAGGAGACAGTGTGTTAATCTGATGACTAGTTTATGATCTAGAGGGGACAGTGTGTTAATCTGATGACTGGTTTTTGATCTAGAGGAGACAGTGTGTTAATCTGATGACTGGTTTATGATCTAGAGGGGACAGTGTGTTAATCTGATGACTGGTTTATGATCTAGAGGGGACAGTGTGTTAATCTGATGACTGGTTTATGATCTAGAGGGGACAGTGTGTATCTGATGACTGGTTTATGATCTAGAGGAGACAGTGTGTTAATCTGATGATTGGTTTATGATCTAGAGAGGACAGTGTGTTAATCCGATGACTGGTTTATAATGTAGAGAGGACAGTGTGTTAATCTGATGACTGGTTTATGATCTAGAGGGGACAGTGTGTTAATCTGATGACTGGTTTATGATCTAGAGGGGACAGTGTTATCTGGTGACTGGTTTATGATCTAGAGGAGACAGTGTTAAAGATCTAGAGGAGACAGTGTGTTAATCTGATGACTGGTATATAATCTAGAGGGGACAGTGTTATCTGGTGACTGGTTTATGATCTAGAGGAGACAGTGTTAATCTGATGACTGGTTTATGATCTAGAGGAGACAGTGTGTTAATCTGATGACTGGTTTATGATCTAGAGGAGACAGTGTTAATCTTATGACTGGTTTATGATCTAGAGAGGACAGTGTGTTAATCTGATGACTTGTTTATGATCTAGAGGGGACAGTGTGTTAATCTGATGACTGGTTTAAGATATAAAGGGGACAGTGTTATCTGATGACTGGTTTATGATCTAGAGGAGAAAGTGTGTTAATCTGATGACTGGTTTATGATCTAGAGAGGACAGTATGTTAATCCGATGACTGGTATATAATGTAGAGAGGACAGTGTGTTAATCTGATGACTGGTTTATGATCTAGAGGGGACAATGTTAATCTGATGACTGGTTTAAGATCTAGAGAGTACAGTGTGTTAATCCGATGACTGGTTTATGATCTATAGGAGACAGTGTTAATCTGATGACTGATGTATGATCTAGAGAGGACAGTGTTAATCTGATGACCGGTATATGATCTAGAGGGGACAGTGTGTTAATCTGATGACCGGTTTATGATCTAGAGGAGACAGTGTTAATCTGATGATTGGTTTATGATCTAGAGGGGACAGTGTTAATCTGATGACTGATTTATGATCTAGATGGTACAGTGTGTTAATCTGATGACTGGTTTATGATCTAGAGGGGACAGTGTTATCTGGTGACTGGTTTATGATCTAGAGGGGACAGTGTTAATCTGCTGACTGGTTTATGATCTAGAAGGAACAGTGTGTTAATCTGATGACTGGTTTATGATCTAGAGGAGACAGTGTTAATCTGATGACTGGTTTATGATCTAGAGGAGACAGTGTGTTAATCTGATGACTGGTTTATGATCTAGAGGAGACAGTGTTAATCTTATGACTGGTTTATGATCTAGAGAGGACAGTGTGTTAATCTGATGACTTGTTTATGATCTAGAGGGGACAGTGTGTTAATCTGATGACTGGTTTAAGATATAAAGGGGACAGTGTTATCTGATGACTGGTTTATGATCTAGAGGAGAAAGTGTGTTAATCTGATGACTGGTTTATGATCTAGAGAGGACAGTATGTTAATCCGATGACTGGTTTATAATGTAGAGAGGACAGTGTGTTAATCTGATGACTGGATTATGATCTAGAGGGGACAGTGTGTTAATCTGATGACTGGTTTATGATCTAGAGGAGACAGTGTTAATCTGATGACTGGTTTATGATCTAGAGGGGACAGTGTGTTAATCTGATGACTGGTTTATGATCGAGAGGGGACAGTGTGTTAATCTGATGACTGGTTTATGATCTAGAGGGGACAGTGTTATCTGATGACTGGTTTATGATCTAGAGAGGACAGTGTGTTAATCCGATGACTGGTTTATAATGTAGAGAGGACAGTGTGTTAATCTGATGACTGGTTTATGATCTAGAGGGGACAGTGTGTTAATCTGGTGACTGGTTTATGATCTAGAGGTGACAGTGTTAATCTGATGACTGGTTTATGATCTAGAGGGGACAGTGTGTTAATCTGTTGACTGGTTTATGATCTAGAGGTGACAGTGTGTTAATCTGATGACTGTTTTATGATCTAGAGGAGACAGTGTGTTAATCTGATGACTAGTTTCTGATCTAGAGGGGACTGTGTGTTAATCTGATGACTGGTTTTTGATCTAGAGGAGACAGTGTGTTAATCTGATGACTGGTTTATGATCTAGAGGGGACAGTGTGTTAATCTGATGACTGGTTTATGATCTAGAGGGGACAGTGTGTTAATCTGATGACTGGTTTATGATCTACAGGGGACAGTGTTATCTGATGACTGGTTTATTATCTAGAGGAGACAGTGTGTTAATCTGATGATTGGTTTATGATCTAGAGAGGACAGTGTGTTAATCTGATGACTGGTTTATAATGTAGAGAGGACAGTGTGTTAATCTGATGACTGGTTTATGATCTAGAGGGGACAGTGTGTTAATCTGATGACTGGTTTATGATCTAGAGGGGACAGTGTTATCTGGTGACTGGTTTATGATCTA
Source organism: Salmo salar (assembly GCF_905237065.1). Lineage (NCBI taxonomy): Eukaryota > Metazoa > Chordata > Actinopteri > Salmoniformes > Salmonidae > Salmo > Salmo salar. The sequence continues at coordinate 98,384,618 of NC_059450.1, read as the reverse complement.
GAGGAGACAGTGTTAAAGATCTAGAGGAGACAGTGTGTTAATCTGATGACTGGTTTATGATCTAGAGGGGACCGTGTGTTAATCTGATGACTGGTTAATGATCTAGAGGAGCCGTGTGTTAATCTGATGACTGGTTTATGATCTAGAGGGGACAGTGTGTTAATCTGATGACTGGTTTATGATCTAGAGGGGACTGTGTTATCTGATGACTGGTTTAAGATATTGAGGGGACAGTGTTAATCTGATGACTGGTTTATGATCTAGAGGAGACAGTGTGTTAATCTGATGACTGGTTTTTGATCTAGAGGGGACAGTGTGTTAATCTGATGACTGGTTTATGATCTAGAGGGGACAGTAATATCTGGTAACTGGTTTATGATCTAGAGGAGACAGTGTTAGTCTGATGACTGGTTTATGATCTAGAGGGGACAGTGTGTTAATCTGATGACTGGTTTATGATCTAGAAGGAACAGTGTGTTAATCTGATGACTGGTTTATGATATTGAGGGGACAGTGTTATATGATGACTGGTTTATGATCTAGAGGAGACAGTGTGGTAATCTGATGACTGGTTTATGATCTAGAGGAGACAGTGTGTTAATCTGATGACTGGTTTATGATCTAGAGGAGACAGTGTTAATCTTATGACCGGTTTATGATCGAGAGGGGACATTGTGTTAATCTGATGACTGGTTTAAGATATTGAGGGGACAGTGTTGTCTGATGACTGGTTTAGGATCTAGAGAGTTAATCTTATGACTGGTTTATTATCTAGAGGGGACAGTGTGTTAATCTGATGACTGGTTTATGATCTAGAGGGGACAGTGTTAATCTGATGACTGGTTTATGATCTAGAGGAGACAGTGTGTTAATCTGATGATTGGTTTATGATCTAGAGAGGACAGTGTGTTAATCCGATGACTGGTTTATAATGTAGAGAGGACAGTGTGTTAATCTGATGACTGGTTATGATCTAGAGGGGACAGTGTGTTAATCTGATGACTGGTTTATGATCTAGAGAGGACAGTGTGTTAATCCGATGACTGGTGTATAATGTAGAGAGGACAGTGTGTTAATCTGATGACAGGTTTATGATCTAGAGGGGACAGTGTGTTAATCTGATGACTGGTTTATTATCTAGAGGAGACAGTGTTAATCTTATGACTGGTTTATGATCTAGAGGGGACAGTGTGTTAATCTGATGACTGGTTTATGATCTAGAGGGTACAGTGTGTTAATCTGATGACTGGTTTAAGATATTGAGGGGACCGTGTTATCTGACGACTGGTTTATGATCTAGAGGAGACAGTGTGTTAATCTGATGACTGGTTTATGATCTAGAGGGGACAGTGTGTTAATCTGATGACTGGTTTATGATCTAGACGAGAAAGTGTTAATCTGATGACTGGTTTATGATCTAGAGGGGACAGTGTGTTAATCTGATGACTGGTTTATGATCTAGAGGGGACAGTGTTATCTGATGACTGGTTTATGATCTAGAGGAGACAGTGTGTTAATCTAATGACTGGTTTATGATCTAGAGGGGACAGTGTTAATCTGATGATTGGTTTATGATCTACAGGGAACAGTGTCTTAATCTGAAGACTGGTTTAAGATCTAGAGGAGACAGTGTGTTAATCTGATGACTAGTTTATGATCTAGAGGGGACAGTGTGTTAATCTGATGACTGGTTTTTGATCTAGAGGAGACAGTGTGTTAATCTGATGACTGGTTTATGATCTAGAGGGGACAGTGTGTTAATCTGATGACTGGTTTATGATCTAGAGGGGACAGTGTGTTAATCTGATGACTGGTTTATGATCTACAGGGGACAGTGTTATCTGATGACTGGTTTATTATCTAGAGGAGACAGTGTGTTAATCTGATGATTGGTTTATGATCTAGAGAGGACAGTGTGTTAATCAGATGACTGGTTTATAATGTAGAGAGGACAGTGTGTTAATCTGATGACTGGTTTATGATCTAGAGGAGACAGTGTTAAAGATCTAGAGGAGACAGTGTGTTAATCTGATGACTGGTTTATGATCTAGAGGGGACCGTGTGTTAATCTGATGACTGGTTAATGATCTAGAGGAGCCGGTGTTAATCTGATGACTGGTTTATGATCTAGAGGGGACAGTGTGTTAATCTGATGACTGGTTTATGATCTAGAGGGGACTGTGTTATCTGATGACTGGTTTAAGATATTGAGGGGACAGTGTTATCTGATGACTGGTTTATGATCTAGAGGAGACAGTGTGTTAATCTGATGACTGGTTTTTGATCTAGAGGGGACAGTGTGTTAATCTGATGACTGGTTTATGATCTAGAGGGGACAGTAATATTTGGTAACTGGTTTATGATCTAGAGGAGACAGTGTTAGTCTGATGACTGGTTTATGATCTAGAGGGGACAGTGTGTTAATCTGATGACTGGTTGATGATCTAGAAGGAACAGTGTGTTAATCTGATGACTGGTTTAAGATATTGAGGGGACAGTGTTATATGATGACTGGTTTATGATCTAGAGGAGACAGTGTGGTAATCTGATGACTGGTTTATGATCTAGAGGAGACAGTGTGTTAATCTGATGACTGGTTTATGATCTAGAGGAGACAGTGTTAATCTTATGACCGGTTTATGATCGAGAGGGGACATTGTGTTAATCTGATGACTGGTTTAAGATATTGAGGGACAGTGTTATCTGATGACTGGTTTAGGATCTAGAGTTAATCTTATGACTGGTTTATTATCTAGAGGGGACAGTGTGTTAATCTGATGACTGGTTTCTGATCTAGAGGGGACAGTGTTAATCTGATGACTGGTTTATGATCTAGAGGAGACAGTGTGTTAATCTGATGACTGGTTTATGATCTAGAGAGGACAGTGTGTTAATCCGATGACTGGTTTATGATGTAGAGAGGACAGTGTGTTAATCTGATGACTGGTTTATGATCTAGAGGGGACAGTGTGTTAATCTGATGACTGGTTTATGATCTAGAGAGGACAGTGTGTTAATCCGATGACTGGTGTATAATGTAGAGAGGACAGTGTGTTAATCTGATGACAGGTTTATGATCTAGAGGGGACAGTGTGTTAATCTGATGACTGGTTTATGATCTAGAGGGTACAGTGTGTTAATCTGATGACTGGTTTAAGATATTGAGGGGACAGTGTTATCTGACGACTGGTTCATGATCTAGAGGAGACAGTGTGTTAATCTGATGACTGGTTTATGATCTAGAGGGGACAGTGTGTTAATCTGATGACTGGTTTATGATCTAGACGAGACAGTGTTAATCTGATGACTGGTTTATGATCTAGAGGGGACAGTGTGTTAATCTGATGACTGGTTTATGATCTAGAGGGGACAGTGTTATCTGATGACTGGTTTATGATCTAGAGGAGACAGTGTGTTAATCTGATGACTGGTTTATGATCTAGAGGGGACAGTGTTAATCTGATGACTGGTTTATGATCTAGAGGGAACAGTGTCTTAATCTGAAGACTGGTTTAAGATCTAGAGGAGACAGTGTGTTAATCTGATGACTGGTTTATGATCTAGAGGGGACAGTGTGTTAATCTGATGACTGGTTTATGATCTAGAGGAGACAGTGTGTTAATCTGATGACTGGTTTATGATCTAGAGGGGACAGTGTGTTAATCTGATGACTGGTTTATGATCTAGAGGGGACAGTGTGTTAATCTGATGACTGGTTTATGATCTACAGGGGACAGTGTTATCTGATGACTGGTTTATTATCTAGAGGAGACAGTGTGTTAATCTGATGATTGGTTTATGATCTAGAGAGGACAGTGTGTTAATCCGATGACTGGTTTATAATGTAGAGAGGACAGTGTGTTAATCTGATGACTGGTTTATGATCTAGAGGGGACAGTGTGTTAATCTGATGACTGGTTTATGATCTAGAGGGGACAGTGTTATCTGGTGACTGGTTTATGATCTAGAGGAGACAGTGTTAAAGATCTAGAGGGGACAGTGTGTTAATCTGATGACTGGTTTATGATCTAGAGGGGACCGTGTGTTAATCTGATGACTGGTTAATGATCTAGAGGAGACAGTGTTAATCTGATGACTGGTTTATGATCTAGAGGGGACAGTGTGTTAATCTGATGACTGGTTTATGATCTAGAGGGGACTGTGTTATCTGATGACTGGTTTAAGATATTGAGGGGACAGTGTTATCTGATGACTGGTTTATGATCTAGAGGAGACAGTGTGTTAATCTGATGACTGGTTTTTGATCTAGAGGGGACAGTGTGTTAATCTGATGACTGGTTTATGATCTAGAGGGGACAGTAATATCTGGTGACTTGTTTATGATCTAGAGGAGACAGTGTTAGTCTGATGACTGGTTTATGATCTAGAGGGGACCGTGTGTTAATCTGATGACTGGTTTATGATCTAGAGGGAACAGTGTGTTAATCTGATGACTGGTTTAAGATATTGAGGGGACAGTGTTAATATGATGACTGGTTTATGATCTAGAGGAGACAGTGTGGTAATCTGATGACTGGTTTATGATCTAGAGGAGACAGTGTGTTAATCTGATGACTGGTTTATGATCTAGAGGAGACAGTGTTAATCTTATGACTGGTTTATGATCGAGAGGGGACATTGTGTTAATCTGATGACTGGTTTATGATATTGAGGGGACAGTGTTATCTGATGACTGGTTTAGGATCTAGAGGAGAGTGTTAATCTGATGACTGGTTTATGATCTAGAGGGGACAGTGTGTTAATCTGATGACTGGTTTATGATCTAGAGGGGACAGTGTTAATCTGATGACTGGTTTATGATCTAGAGGAGACAGTGTGTTAATCTGATGACTGGTTTATGATCTAGAGGGGACAGTGTGTTAATCCGATGACTGGTTTATAATGTAGAGAGGACAGTGTGTTAATCTGATGACTGGTTTATGATCTAGAGGGGACAGTGTGTTAATCTGATGACTGGTTTATGATCTAGAGAGGACAGTGTGTTAATCCGATGACTGGTGTATAATGTAGAGAGGACAGTGTGTTAATCTGATGACTGGTTTATGATCTAGAGGGGACAGTGTGTTAATCTGATGACTGGTTTATGATCTAGAGGGGACAGTGTTAATCTGATGACTGGTTTATGATCTAGAGGGGACAGTGTGTTAATCTGATGATTGGTTTATGATCTAGAGGGGACAGTGTGTTAATCTGATGACTGGTTTATGATCTAGAGGGGACAGTGTGTTAATCTGATGACTGGTTTATGATCTAGAAGGGACAGTGTGTTAATCTGATGACTGGTTTATGATCTAGAGAGGACAGTGTGTTAATCTGATGACTGGTTTATGATCTAGAGGGACAGTGTGTTAATCTGATGACTGGTTTATGATCTAGAGGAGACAGTGTGTTAATCTGATGACTGGTTTATGATCTAGAGGGGACAGTGTGTTAATCTGATGACTGGTTTATGATCTAGAGGGGACAGTGTGTTAATCTGATGACTGGTTTATGATCTAGAGGGGACAGTGTTAATCTGACGACTGGTTTATGATCTAGAGGGACAGTGTGTTAATCTGATGACTGGTTTATGATCTAGAGGGGACAGTGTGTTAATCTGATGACTGGTTTATGATCTAGAGGAGACAGTGTGTTAATCTGATGACTGGTTTATGATCTAGAGGGGACAGTGTGTTAATCTGATGACTGGTTTATGATCTAGAGGGGACAGTGTGTTAATCTGATGACTGGTTTATGATCTAGAGGGGACAGTGTGTTAATCTGATGACTGGTTTATGATCTAGAGGGGACAGTGTGTTAATCTGATGACTGGTTTATGATCTAGAGGGGACAGTGTGTTAATCTGATGACTGGTTTATGATCTAGAGGGGACAGTGTGTTAATCTGATGACTGGTTTATGATCTAGAGGAGACAGTGTTAATCTGATGACTGGTTTATGATCTAGAGGGACAGTGTGTTAATCTGATGACTGGTTTATGATCTAGAGGGGACAGTGTGTTAATCTGATGACTGGTTTATGATCTAGAGGGGACAGTGTGTTAATCTGATGACTGGTTTATGATCTAGAGGGGACAGTGTGTTAATCTGATGACTGGTTTATGATCTAGAGGGGACAGTGTGTTAATCTGATGACTGGTTTATGATCTAGAGGGACAGTGTGTTAATCTGATGACTGGTTTATGATCTAGAGGAGACAGTGTGTTAATCTGATGACTGGTTTATGATCTAGAGGGGACAGTGTGTTAATCTGATGACTGGTTTATGATCTAGAGGGGACAGTGTGTTAATCTGATGACTGGTTTATGATCTAGAGGGACAGTGTGTTAATCTGATGACTGGTTTATGATCTAGAGGGACAGTGTGTTAATCTGATGACTGGTTTATGATCTAGAGGGGACAGTGTGTTAATCTGATGACTGGTTTATGATCTAGAGGGGACAGTGTGTTAATCTGATGACTGGTTTATGATCTAGAGGGGACAGTGTGTTAATCTGATGACTGGTTTATGATCTAGAGGGGACAGTGTGTTAATCTGATGACTGGTTTATGATCTAGAGGAGACAGTGTGTTAATCTGATGACTGGTTTATGATCTAGAGGGACAGTGTGTTAATCTGATGACTGGTTTATGATCTAGAGGGGACAGTGTGTTAATCTGATGACTGGTTTATGATCTAGAGGGGACAGTGTGTTAATCTGATGACTGGTTTATGATCTAGAGGAGACAGGTGTTAATCTGATGACTGGTTTATGATCTAGAGGGGACAGTGTGTTAATCTGATGACTGGTTTATGATCTAGAGGGGACAGTGTGTTAATCTGATGACTGGTTTATGATCTAGAGGAGACAGTGTGTTAATCTGATGACTGGTTTATGATCTAGAGGGGACAGTGTGTTAATCTGATGACTGGTTTATGATCTAGAGGAGACAGTGTGTTAATCTGATGACTGGTTTATGATCTAGAGGGGACAGTGTGTTAATCTGATGACTGGTTTATGATCTAGAGGAGACAGTGTGTTAATCTGATGACTGGTTTATGATCTAGAGGGGACAGTGTGTTAATCTGATGACTGGTTTATGATCTAGAGGAGACAGTGTGTTAATCTGATGACTGGTTTATGATCTAGAGGGGACAGTGTGTTAATCTGATGACTGGTTTATGATCTAGAGGAGACAGTGTGTTAATCTGATGACTGGTTTATGATCTAGAGGGGACAGTGTGTTAATCTGATGACTGGTTTATGATCTAGAGGGGACAGTGTGTTAATCTGATGACTGGTTTATGATCTAGAGGGGACAGTGTGTTAATCTGATGACTGGTTTATGATCTAGAGGAGACAGTGTGTTAATCTGATGACTGGTTTATGATCTAGAGAGGACAGTGTGTTAATCTGATGACTGGTTTATGATCTAGAGGGGACAGTGTGTTAATCTGATGACTGGTTTATGATCTAGAGGGGACAGTGTGTTAATCTGATGACTGGTTTATGATCTAGAGGAGACAGTGTGTTAATCTGATGACTGGTTTATGATCTAGAGGGGACAGTGTGTTAATCTGATGACTGGTTTATGATCTAGAGGGACAGTGTGTTAATCTGATGACTGGTTTATGATCTAGAGGGGACAGTGTGTTAATCTGATGACTGGTTTATGATCTAGAGAGGACAGTGTGTTAATCCGATGACTGGTTTATAATCTAGAGGGACAGTGTGTTAATCTGATGACTGGTTTATGATCTAGAGGGGACAGTGTGTTAATCTGATGACTGGTTTATGATCTAGAGGGGACAGTGTGTTAATCTGATGACTGGTTTATGATCTAGAGGGGACAGTGTGTTAATCTGATGACTGGTTTATGATCTAGAGGGGACAGTGTGTTAATCTGATGACTGGTTTATGATCTAGAGGGGACAGTGTGTTAATCTGATGACTGGTTTATGATCTAGAGGGGACAGTGTGTTAATCTGATGACTGGTTTATGATCTAGAGGGGACAGTGTGTTAATCTGATGACTGGTTTATGATCTAGAGGGGACAGTGTGTTAATCTGATGACTGGTTTATGATCTAGAGGGGACAGTGTGTTAATCTGATGACTGGTTTATGATCTAGAGGGACAGTGTGTTAATCTGATGACTGGTTTATGATCTAGAGGGGACAGTGTGTTAATCTGATGACTGGTTTATGATCTAGAGGGGACAGTGTGTTAATCTGATGACTGGTTTATGATCTAGAGGGGACAGTGTCTTAATCTGATGACTGGTTTATGATCTAGAGGGGACAGTGTGTTAATCTGATGACTGGTTTATGATCTAGAGGGGACAGTGTGTTAATCTGATGACTGGTTTATGATCTAGAGGGGACAGTGTGTTAATCTGATGACTGGTTTATGATCTAGAGGGGACAGTGTGTTAATCTGATGACTGGTTTATGATCTAGAGGGGACAGTGTGTTAATCTGATGACTGGTTTATGATCTAGAGGGGACAGTGTGTTAATCTGATGACTGGTTTATGATCTAGAGGGGACAGTGTGTTAATCTGATGACTGGTTTATGATCTAGAGGAGACAGTGTGTTAATCTGATGACTGGTTTATGATCTAGAGAGGACAGTGTGTTAATCCGATGACTGGTTTATGATCTAGAGAGGACAGTGTTAATCTGATGGATCTAGAGGAGACAGTGTGTTAATCTGATGACTGGTTTATGATCTAGAGGGGACCGTGTGTTAATCTGATGACTGGTTTATGATCTAGAGGAGCCGGTGTTAATCTGATGACTGGTTTATGATCTAGAGGGGACAGTGTGTTAATCTGATGACTGGTTTATGATCTAGAGGGGACTGTGTTATCTGATGACTGGTTTAAGATATTGAGGGACAGTGTTATCTGATGACTGGTTTATGATCTAGAGGAGACAGTGTGTTAATCTGATGACTGGTTTTTGATCTAGAGGGGACAGTGTGTTAATCTGATGACTGGTTTATGATCTAGAGGGGACAGTAATATTTGGTAACTGGTTTATGATCTAGAGGAGACAGTGTTAGTCTGATGACTGGTTTATGATCTAGAGGGGACAGTGTGTTAATCTGATGACTGGTTTATGATCTAGAAGGAACAGTGTGTTAATCTGATGACTGGTTTAAGATATTGAGGGGACAGTGTTATATGATGACTGGTTTATGATCTAGAGGAGACAGTGTGGTAATCTGATGACTGGTTTATGATCTAGAGGAGACAGTGTGTTAATCTGATGACTGGTTTATGATCTAGAGGAGACAGTGTTAATCTTATGACCGGTTTATGATCGAGAGGGGACATTGTGTTAATCTGATGACTGGTTTAAGATATTGAGGGGACAGTGTTATCTGATGACTGGTTTAGGATCTAGAGTTAATCTTATGACTGGTTTATTATCTAGAGGGGACAGTGTGTTAATCTGATGACTGGTTTATGATCTAGAGGGGACAGTGTTAATCTGATGACTGGTTTATGATCTAGAGGAGACAGTGTGTTAATCTGATGATTGGTTTATGATCTAGAGAGGACAGTGTGTTAATCCGATGACTGGTTTATAATGTAGAGAGGACAGTGTGTTAATCTGATGACTGGTTATGATCTAGAGGGGACAGTGTGTTAATCTGATGACTGGTTTATGATCTAGAGAGGACAGTGTGTTAATCCGATGACTGGTGTATAATGTAGAGAGGACAGTGTGTTAATCTGATGACAGGTTTATGATCTAGAGGGGACAGTGTGTTAATCTGATGACTGGTTAATGATCTAGAGGGTACAGTGTGTTAATCTGATGACTGGTTTAAGATATTGAGGGGACAGTGTTATCTGACGACTGGTTCATGATCTAGAGGAGACAGTGTGTTAATCTGATGACTGGTTTATGATCTAGAGGGGACAGTGTGTTAATCTGATGACTGGTTTATGATCTAGACGAGAAAGTGTTAATCTGATGACTGGTTTATGATCTAGAGGGGACAGTGTGTTAATCTGATGACTGGTTTATGATCTAGAGGGGACAGTGTTATCTGATGACTGGTTTATGATCTAGAGGAGACAGTGTGTTAATCTAATGACTGGTTTATGATCTAGAGGGGACAGTGTTAATCTGATGATTGGTTTATGATCTACAGGGAACAGTGTCTTAATCTGAAGACTGGTTAAAGATCTAGAGGAGACAGTGTGTTAATCTGATGACTAGTTTATGATCTAGAGGGGACAGTGTGTTAATCTGATGACTGGTTTTTGATCTAGAGGAGACAGTGTGTTAATCTGATGACTGGTTTATGATCTAGAGGGGACAGTGTGTTAATCTGATGACTGGTTTATGATCTAGTTGGGACAGTGTGTTAATCTGATGACTGGTTTATGATCTACAGGGGACAGTGTTATCTGATGACTGGTTTATTATCTAGAGGAGACAGTGTGTTAATCTGATGATTGGTTTATGATCTAGAGAGGACAGTGTGTTAATCCGATGACTGGTTTATAATGTAGAGAGGACAGTGTGTTAATCTGATGACTGGTTTATGATCTAGAGGGGACAGTGTGTTAATCTGATGACTGGTTTATGATCTAGAGGGGACAGTGTTATCTGGTGACTGGTTTATGATCTAGAGGAGACAGTGTTAAAGATCTAGAGGAGACAGTGTGTTAATCTGATGACTGGTTTATGATCTAGAGGGGACCGTGTGTTAATCTGATGACTGGTTAATGATCTAGAGGAGCCGGTGTTAATCTGATGACTGGTTTATGATCTAGAGGGGACAGTGTGTTAATCTGATGACTGGTTTATGATCTAGAGGGGACTGTGTTATCTGATGACTGGTTTAAGATATTGAGGGGACAGTGTTATCTGATGACTGGTTTATGATCTAGAGGAGACAGTGTGTTAATCTGATGACTGGTTTTTGATCTAGAGGGGACAGTGTGTTAATCTGATGACTGGTTTATGATCTAGAGGGGACAGTAATATCTGGTAACTTGTTTATGATCTAGAGGAGACAGTGTTAGTCTGATGACTGGTTTATGATCTAGAGGGGACAGTGTGTTAATCTGATGACTGGTTTATGATCTAGAAGGAACAGTGTGTTAATCTGATGACTGGTTTAAGATATTGAGGGGACAGTGTTATATGATGACTGGTTTATGATCTAGAGGAGACAGTGTGGTAATCTGATGACTGGTTTATGATCTAGAGGAGACAGTGTGTTAATCTGATGACTGGTTTATGATCTAGAGGAGACAGTGTTAATCTTATGACCGGTTTATGATCGAGAGGGGACATTGTGTTAATCTGATGACTGGTTTAAGATATTGAGGGGACAGTGTTATCTGATGACTGGTTTAGGATCTAGAGTTAATCTTATGACTGGTTTATTATCTAGAGGGGACAGTGTGTTAATCTGATGACTGGTTTATGATCTAGAGGGGACAGTGTTAATCTGATGACTGGTTTATGATCTAGAGGAGACAGTGTGTTAATCTGATGATTGGTTTATGATCTAGAGAGGACAGTGTGTTAATCCGATGACTGGTTTATAATGTAGAGAGGACAGTGTGTTAATCTGATGACTGGTTTATGATCTAGAGGGGACAGTGTGTTAATCTGATGACTGGTTTATGATCTAGAGAGGACAGTGTGTTAATCCGATGACTGGTGTATAATGTAGAGAGGACAGTGTGTTAATCTGATGACAGGTTTATGATCTAGAGGGGACAGTGTGTTAATCTGATGACTGGTTTATTATCTAGAGGAGACAGTGTTAATCTTATGACTGGTTTATGATCTAGAGGGGACAGTGTGTTAATCTGATGACAGGTTTATGATCTAGAGGGTACAGTGTGTTAATCTGATGACTGGTTTAAGATATTGAGGGGACAGTGTTATCTGACGACTGGTTTATGATCTAGAGGAGACAGTGTGTTAATCTGATGACTGGTTTATGATCTAGAGGGGACAGTGTGTTAATCTGATGACTGGTTTATGATCTAGACGAGAAAGTGTTAATCTGATGACTGGTTTATGATCTAGAGGGGACAGTGTGTTAATCTGATGACTGGTTTATGATCTAGAGGGGACAGTGTTATCTGATGACTGGTTTATGATCTAGAGGAAACAGTGTTAATCTGATGACTGTTTTATGATCTAGAGGGGACAGTGTGTTAATCTGAATACTGGTTTATGATCTAGAGGGGACAGTGTTATCTGATGACTGGTTTAAGATATTGAGGGGACAGTGTTATCTGATGACTGGTTTATGATCTAGAGGAGGGGGTGTGTTAATCTGATGACTGGTTTATGATCTAGAGAGGACAGTGTGTTAATCCGGTGACTGGTGTATAATGTAGAGAGGACAGTGTGTTAATCTGATGACTGGTTTAAGATCTAGAGAGTACAGTGTGTTAATCCGATGACTGGTTTATGATCTAGAGGGGACAGTGTGTTATTTTGATGACTGGTTTATGATATAGAGAGGACAGTGTATTAATCCGATGACTGGTGTATAATGTAAAGAGGACAGTTTGTTAATCTGATGACAGGTTTATGATCTAGAGGGGACAGTGTGTTAATCTGATGACTGGTTTATTATCTAGAGGAGACAGTGTTAATCTTATGACTGGTTTATGATCTAGAGGGGACAGTGTGTTAATCTGATGACTGGTTTATGATCTAGAGGGGACATTGTGTTAATCTGATGACTGGTTTATGATCTAGAGGGGACAGTGTGTTAATCTGATGACTGGTTTATGATCTAGAGGAGAAAGTGTTAATCTGATGACTGGTTTATGATCTAGAGGGGACAGTGTGTTAATCTGATGACTGGTTTATGATCTAGAGGGGACAGTGTTATCTGATGACTGGTTTATGATCTAGAGGAGACAGTGTGTTAATCTAATGACTGGTTTATGATCTAGAGGGGACCGTGTGTTAATCTGATGACTGGTTTATGATCTAGAGGAGACAGTGTTAATCTGATGACTGGTTTATGATCTAGAGGGGACAGTGTGTTAATCTGAATACTGGTTTATGATCTAGAGAAGACAGTGTTAAATGATGACTGGTTTAAGATATTGAGGGGACAGTGTTATCTGATGACTGGTTTATGATCTAGAGGGGACAGTGTTATCTGGTGACTGGTTTATGATCTAGAGGAGACAGTGTTCATCTAATGACTGGTTTATGATCTAGAGGAGACAGTGTGTTAATCTGATGACTGGTTTATGATCTAGAGGAGACAGTGTTAATCTTATGACTGGTTTATGATCTAGAGGGGACAGTGTTGTAATCCGATGACTGGTTTATGATCTAGAGGAGACAGTGTGTTAATTTGATGACTGGTTTATGATATAGAGAGGACAGTGTGTTAATCCGATGACTGGTTTATAATGTAGAGAGGACAGTGTGTTAATCTGATAACTTGTTTATGATCTAGAGGGGACAGTGTGTTAATTTGATGACTGGTTTATGATCTAAGAGGACAGTGTGTTAATCTGATGACTGGTTTATAATGTAGAGAGGACAGTGAGTTAATCTCATGACTGGTTTATGATCTAGAGGGGACATTGTTAATCTGATGATTGGTTTATGATCTACAGGGAACAGTGTCTTAATCTGAAGACTGGTTAAAGATCTAGAGGAGACAGTGTGTTAATCTGATGACTGGTTTATGATCTAGAGGAGACAGTGTTAATCTTATAACTGGTTTATGATCTAGAGGGGACAGTGTGTTAATCTGATGACTGGTTTATGATCTAGAGGGGACTGTGTGTTAATCTGATGACTGGTTTATGATCTAGAGGAGACAGTGTGTTAATCTGATGACTGGTTCAAGATCTAGAGAGTACAGTGTGTTAATCCGATGACTGGTTTATGATCTAGAGGGGACAGTGTGTTAATTTGATGACTGGTTTATGATATAGAGAGGACAGTGTGTTAATCCGATGACTGGTTTATAATGTAGAGAGGACAGTGTGTTAATCTGATGACTTGTTTATGATCTAGAGGGGACAGTGTGTTAATTTGATGACTGGTTTATGATCTAAGAGGACAGTGTGTTAATCCGATGACTGGTTTATAATGTAGAGAGGACAGTGAGTTAATCTCATGACTGGTTTATGATCTAGAGGGGACAGTGTTAATCTGATGATTGGTTTATGATCTACAGGGAACAGTGTCTTAATCTGAAGACTGGTTAAAGATTTAGAGGAGACAGTGTGTTAATCTGATGACTGGTTTATGATCTAGAGAGGACCGTGTGTTAATCTGATGACTGGTTTATGATCTAGAGGAGACAGTGTTAATCTGATGACTGGTTTATGATCTAGAGGGGACAGTGTGTTAATTTGATTACTGGTTTATGATATAGAGAGGACAGTGTGTTAATCCGATGACTGGTTTATAATGTAGAGAGGACAGTGTGTTAATCTGATGACTTGTTTATGATCTAGAGGGGAAAGTGTGTTAATTTGATGACTGGTTTATGATCTAAGAGGACAGTGTGTTAATCCGATGACTGGTTTATAATGTAGAGAGGACAGTGAGTTAATCTCATGACTGGTTTATGATCTAGAGGGGACAGTGTTAATCTGATGATTGGTTTATGATCTACAGGGAACAGTGTCTTAATCTGAAGACTGGTTAAAGATCTAGAGGAGACAGTGTGTTAATCTGATGACTGGTTTAAGATCTAGAGAGTACAGTGTGTTAATCCGATGACTGGTTTATGATCTAGAGGGGACAGTGTGTTAATCTTATGACTGGTTTATGATCTAGAGGAGACAGTGTTAATCTGATGACTGGTTTATGATCTAGAGGGGACAGTGTGTTAATCTGAATACTGGTTTATGATCTAGAGGGGACAGTGTTATCTGATGACTGGTTTAAGATATTGAGGGGACAGTGTTATCTGATGACTGGTTTAGGATCTAGAGTTAATCTTATGACTGGTTTATTATCTAGAGGGGACAGTGTGTTAATCTGATGACTGGTTTATGATCTAGAGGGGACAGTGTTAATCTGATGACTGGTTTATGATCTAGAGGAGACAGTGTGTTAATCTGATGATTGGTTTATGATCTAGAGAGGACAGTGTGTTAATCCGATGACTGGTTTATAATGTAGAGAGGACAGTGTGTTAATCTGATGACTGGTTTATGATCTAGAGGGGACAGTGTGTTAATCTGATGACTGGTTTATGATCTAGAGAGGACAGTGTGTTAATCTGATGACTGGTGTATAATGTAGAGAGGACAGTGTGTTAATCTGATTACAGGTTTATGATCTAGAGGGGACAGTGTGTTAATCTGATGACTGGTTTATTATCTAGAGGAGACAGTGTTAATCTTATGACTGGTTTATGATCTAGAGGGGACAGTGTGTTAATCTGATGACTGGTTTATGATCTAGAGGGGACAGTGTGTTAATCTGATGACTGGTTTATGATCTAGACGAGAAAGTGTTAATCTGATGACTGGTTTATGATCTAGAGGGGACAGTGTGTTAATCTGATGACTGGTTTATGATCTAGAGGGGACAGTGTTATCTGATGACTGGTTTATGATCTAGAGGAGACAGTGTGTTAATCTAATGACTGGTTTATGATCTAGAGGGGACAGTGTTAATCTGATGATTGGTTTATGATCTACATGGAACAGTGTCTTAATCTGAAGACTGGTTAAAGATCTAGAGGAGACAGTGTGTTAATCTGATGACTGGTTTATGATCTAGAGGGGACCGTGCGTTAATCTGATGACTGGTTTATGATCTAGAGGAGACAGTGTTAATCTGATGACTGTTTTATGATCTAGAGGGGACAGTGTGTTAATCTGAATACTGGTTTATGATCTAGAGGGGACAGTGTTATCTGATGACTGGTTTAAGATATTGAGGGGACAGTGTTATCTGATGACTGGTTTATGATCTAGAGGAGACAGTGTGTTAATCTGATGACTGGTTTATGATCTAGAGAGGACAGTGTGTTAATCCGGTGACTGGTGTATAATGTAGAGAGGACAGTGTGTTAATCTGATGACTGGTTTAAGATCTAGAGAGTACAGTGTGTTAATCCGATGACTGGTTTATGATCTAGAGGGGACAGTGTGTTATTTTGATGACTGGTTTATGATATAGAGAGGACAGTGTGTTAATCCGATGACTGGTGTATAATGTAAAGAGGACAGTTTGTTAATCTGATGACAGGTTTATGATCTAGAGGGGACAGTGTGTTAATCTGATGACTGGTTTATTATCTAGAGGAGACAGTGTTAATCTTATGACTGGTTTATGATCTAGAGGGGACAGTGTGTTAATCTGATGACTGGTTTATGATCTAGAGGGGACATTGTGTTAATCTGATGACTGGTTTATGATCTACAGGGGACAGTGTGTTAATCTGATGACTGGTTTATGATCTAGAGGAGAAAGTGTTAATCTGATGACTGGTTTATGATCTAGAGGGGACAGTGTTATCTGATGACTGGTTTACGATCTAGAGGAGACAGTGTGTTAATCTAATGACTGGTTTATGATCTAGAGGGGACCGTGTGTTAATCTGATGACTGGTTTATGATCTAGAGGAGACAGTGTTAATCTGATGACTGGTTTATGATCTAGAGGGGACAGTGTGTTAATCTGAATACTGGTTTATGATCTAGAGGGGACAGTGTTATCTGATGACTGGTTTAAGATATTGAGGGGACAGTGTTATCTGATGACTGGTTTATGATCTAGAGGAGACAGTGTGTTAATCTGATGACTGGTTTATGATCTAGAGAGGACAGTGTGTTAATCCGGTGACTGGTGTATAATGTAGAGAGGACAGTGTGTTAATCTGATGACTGGTTTAAGATCTAGAGAGTACAGTGTGTTAATCCGATGACTGGTTTATGATCTAGAGGGGACAGTGTGTTATTTTGATGACTGGTTTATGATATAGAGAGGACAGTGTGTTAATCCGATGACTGGTGTATAATGTAAAGAGGACAGTTTGTTAATCTGATGACTGGTTTATGATCTAGAGGGGACAGTGTTATCTGATGACTGGTTTATGATCTAGAGGAGACAGTGTGTTAATCTAATGACTGGTTTATGATCTAGAGGGGACCGTGTGTTAATCTGATGACTGGTTTATTATCTAGAGGAGACAGTGTTAATCTTATGACTGGTTTATGATCTAGAGGGGACAGTGTGTTAATCTGATGACTGGTTTATGATCTAGAGGGGACATTGTGTTAATCTGATGACTGGTTTATGATCTACAGGGGACAGTGTGTTAATCTGATGACTGGTTTATGATCTAGAGGAGAAAGTGTTAATCTGATGACTGGTTTATGATCTAGAGGGGACAGTGTGTTAATCTGATGACTGTTTATGATCTAGAGGGGACAGTGTTATCTGATGACTGGTTTACGATCTAGAGGAGACAGTGTGTTAATCTAATGACTGGTTTATGATCTAGAGGGGACCGTGTGTTAATCTGATGACTGGTTTATGATCTAGAGGAGACAGTGTTAATCTGATGACTGGTTTATGATCTAGAGGGGACAGTGTGTTAATCTGAATACTGGTTTATGATCTAGAGGGGACAGTGTTAAATGATGACTGGTTTAAGATATTGAGGGGACAGTGTTATCTGATGACTGGTTTATGATCTAGAGGGGACAGTGTTATCTGGTGACTGGTTTATGATCTAGAGGAGACAGTGTTCATCTAATGACTGGTTTATGATCTAGAGGAGACAGTGTGTTAATCTGATGACTGGTTTATGATCTAGAGGGGACATTGTGTTAATCTGATGACTGGTTTATGATCTACAGGGGACAGTGTGTTAATCTGATGACTGGTTTATGATCTAGAGGAGAAAGTGTTAATCTGATGACTGGTTTATGATCTAGAGGGGACATTGTGTTAATCTGATGACTGGTTTATGATCTAGAGGGGACAGTGTTATCTGATGACTGGTTTACGATCTAGAGGAGACAGTGTTTTAATCTAATGACTGGTTTATGATCTAGAGGGGACCGTGTGTTAATCTGATGACTGGTTTATGATCTAGAGGAGACAGTGTTAATCTGATGACTGTTTTATGATCTAGAGGGGACAGTGTGTTAATCTGAATACTGGTTTATGATCTAGAGGGGACAGTGTTATCTGATGACTGGTTTAAGATATTGAGGGGACAGTGTTATCTGATGACTGGTTTATGATCTAGAGGAGACAGTGTGTTAATCTGATGACTGGTTTATGATCTAGAGAGGACAGTGTGTTAATCCGGTGACTGGTGTATAATGTAGAGAGGACAGTGTGTTAATCTGATGACTGGTTTAAGATCTAGAGAGTACAGTGTGTTAATCCGATGACTGGTTTATGATCTAGAGGGGACAGTGTGTTATTTTGATGACTGGTTTATGATATAGAGAGGACAGTGTGTTAATCCGATGACTGGTGTATAATGTAAAGAGGACAGTTTGTTAATCTGATGACAGGTTTATGATCTAGAGGGGACAGTGTGTTAATCTGATGACTGGTTTATTATCTAGAGGAGACAGTGTTAATCTTATGACTGGTTTATGATCTAGAGGGGACAGTGTGTTAATCTGATGACTGGTTTATGATCTAGAGGGGACATTGTGTTAATCTGATGACTGGTTTATGATCTACAGGGGACAGTGTGTTAATCTGATGACTGGTTTATGATCTAGAGGAGAAAGTGTTAATCTGATGACTGGTTTATGATCTAGAGGGGACAGTGTGTTAATCTGATGACTGGTTTATGATCTAGAGGGGACAGTGTTATCTGATGACTGGTTTACGATCTAGAGGAGACAGTGTGTTAATCTAATGACTGGTTTATGATCTAGAGGGGACCGTGTGTTAATCTGATGACTGGTTTATGATCTAGAGGAGACAGTGTTAATCTGATGACTGGTTTATGATCTAGAGGGGACAGTGTGTTAATCTGAATACTGGTTTATGATCTAGAGGGGACAGTGTTATCTGATGACTGGTTTAAGATATTGAGGGGACAGTGTTATCTGATGACTGGTTTAAGATATTGAGGGGACAGTGTTATCTGATGACTGGTTTATGATCTAGAGGAGACAGTGTGTTAATCTGATGACTGGTTTATGATCTAGAGAGGACAGTGTGTTAATCCGGTGACTGGTGTATAATGTAGAGAGGACAGTGTGTTAATCTGATGACTGGTTTAAGATCTAGAGAGTACAGTGTGTTAATCCGATGACTGGTTTATGATCTAGAGGGGACAGTGTGTTATTTTGATGACTGGTTTATGATATAGAGAGGACAGTGTGTTAATCCGATGACTGGTGTATAATGTAAAGAGGACAGTTTGTTAATCTGATGACTGGTTTATGATCTAGAGGGGACAGTGTTATCTGATGACTGGTTTATGATCTAGAGGAGACAGTGTGTTAATCTAATGACTGGTTTATGATCTAGAGGGGACCGTGTGTTAATCTGATGACTGGTTTATTATCTAGAGGAGACAGTGTTAATCTTATGACTGGTTTATGATCTAGAGGGGACAGTGTGTTAATCTGATGACTGGTTTATGATCTAGAGGGGACATTGTGTTAATCTGATGACTGGTTTATGATCTACAGGGGACAGTGTGTTAATCTGATGACTGGTTTATGATCTAGAGGAGAAAGTGTTAATCTGATGACTGGTTTATGATCTAGAGGGGACAGTGTGTTAATCTGATGACTGTTTATGATCTAGAGGGGACAGTGTTATCTGATGACTGGTTTACGATCTAGAGGAGACAGTGTGTTAATCTAATGACTGGTTTATGATCTAGAGGGGACCGTGTGTTAATCTGATGACTGGTTTATGATCTAGAGGAGACAGTGTTAATCTGATGACTGGTTTATGATCTAGAGGGGACAGTGTGTTAATCTGAATACTGGTTTATGATCTAGAGGGGACAGTGTTAAATGATGACTGGTTTAAGATATTGAGGGGACAGTGTTATCTGATGACTGGTTTATGATCTAGAGGGGACAGTGTTATCTGGTGACTGGTTTATGATCTAGAGGAGACAGTGTTCATCTAATGACTGGTTTATGATCTAGAGGAGACAGTGTGTTAATCTGATGACTGGTTTATGATCTAGAGGGGACATTGTGTTAATCTGATGACTGGTTTATGATCTACAGGGGACAGTGTGTTAATCTGATGACTGGTTTATGATCTAGAGGAGAAAGTGTTAATCTGATGACTGGTTTATGATCTAGAGGGGACAGTGTGTTAATCTGATGACTGGTTTATGATCTAGAGGGGACAGTGTTATCTGATGACTGGTTTACGATCTAGAGGAGACAGTGTGTTAATCTAATGACTGGTTTATGATCTAGAGGGGACCGTGTGTTAATCTGATGACTGGTTTATGATCTAGAGGAGACAGTGTTAATCTGATGACTGTTTTATGATCTAGAGGGGACAGTGTGTTAATCTGAATACTGGTTTATGATCTAGAGGGGACAGTGTTATCTGATGACTGGTTTAAGATATTGAGGGGACAGTGTTATCTGATGACTGGTTTATGATCTAGAGGAGACAGTGTGTTAATCTGATGACTGGTTTATGATCTAGAGAGGACAGTGTGTTAATCCGGTGACTGGTGTATAATGTAGAGAGGACAGTGTGTTAATCTGATGACTGGTTTAAGATCTAGAGAGTACAGTGTGTTAATCCGATGACTGGTTTATGATCTAGAGGGGACAGTGTGTTATTTTGATGACTGGTTTATGATATAGAGAGGACAGTGTGTTAATCCGATGACTGGTGTATAATGTAAAGAGGACAGTTTGTTAATCTGATGACAGGTTTATGATCTAGAGGGGACAGTGTGTTAATCTGATGACTGGTTTATTATCTAGAGGAGACAGTGTTAATCTTATGACTGGTTTATGATCTAGAGGGGACAGTGTGTTAATCTGATGACTGGTTTATGATCTAGAGGGGACATTGTGTTAATCTGATGACTGGTTTATGATCTACAGGGGACAGTGTGTTAATCTGATGACTGGTTTATGATCTAGAGGAGAAAGTGTTAATCTGATGACTGGTTTATGATCTAGAGGGGACAGTGTGTTAATCTGATGACTGGTTTATGATCTAGAGGGGACAGTGTTATCTGATGACTGGTTTACGATCTAGAGGAGACAGTGTGTTAATCTAATGACTGGTTTATGATCTAGAGGGGACCGTGTGTTAATCTGATGACTGGTTTATGATCTAGAGGAGACAGTGTTAATCTGATGACTGGTTTATAATCTAGAGGGGACAGTGTGTTAATCTGAATACTGGTTTATGATCTAGAGGGGACAGTGTTATCTGATGACTGGTTTAAGATATTGAGGGGACAGTGTTATCTGATGACTGGTTTATGATCTAGAGGAGACAGTGTGTTAATCTGATGACTGGTTTATGATCTAGAGAGGACAGTGTGTTAATCCGGTGACTGGTGTATAATGTAGAGAGGACAGTGTGTTAATCTGATGACTGGTTTAAGATCTAGAGAGTACAGTGTGTTAATCCGATGACTGGTTTATGATCTAGAGGGGACAGTGTGTTATTTTGATGACTGGTTTATGATATAGAGAGGACAGTGTGTTAATCCGATGACTGGTGTATAATGTAAAGAGGACAGTTTGTTAATCTGATGACTGGTTTATGATCTAGAGGGGACAGTGTTATCTGATGACTGGTTTATGATCTAGAGGAGACAGTGTGTTAATCTAATGACTGGTTTATGATCTAGAGGGACCGTGTGTTAATCTGATGACTGGTTTATTATCTAGAGGAGACAGTGTTAATCTTATGACTGGTTTATGATCTAGAGGGGACAGTGTGTTAATCTGATGACTGGTTTATGATCTAGAGGGGACATTGTGTTAATCTGATGACTGGTTTATGATCTACAGGGGACAGTGTGTTAATCTGATGACTGGTTTATGATCTAGAGGAGAAAGTGTTAATCTGATGACTGGTTTATGATCTAGAGGGGACAGTGTGTTAATCTGATGACTGTTTATGATCTAGAGGGGACAGTGTTATCTGATGACTGGTTTACGATCTAGAGGAGACAGTGTGTTAATCTAATGACTGGTTTATGATCTAGAGGGGACCGTGTGTTAATCTGATGACTGGTTTATGATCTAGAGGAGACAGTGTTAATCTGATGACTGGTTTATGATCTAGAGGGGACAGTGTGTTAATCTGAATACTGGTTTATGATCTAGAGGGGACAGTGTTAAATGATGACTGGTTTAAGATATTGAGGGGACAGTGTTATCTGATGACTGGTTTATGATCTAGAGGGGACAGTGTTATCTGGTGACTGGTTTATGATCTAGAGGAGACAGTGTTCATCTAATGACTGGTTTATGATCTAGAGGAGACAGTGTGTTAATCTGATGACTGGTTTATGATCTAGAGGGGACATTGTGTTAATCTGATGACTGGTTTATGATCTACTGGGGACAGTGTGTTAATCTGATGACTGGTTTATGATCTAGAGGAGAAAGTGTTAATCTGATGACTGGTTTATGATCTAGAGGGGACAGTGTGTTAATCTGATGACTGGTTTATGATCTAGAGGGGACAGTGTTATCTGATGACTGGTTTACGATCTAGAGGAGACAGTGTGTTAATCTAATGACTGGTTTATGATCTAGAGGGGACCGTGTGTTAATCTGATGACTGGTTTATGATCTAGAGGAGACAGTGTTAATCTGATGACTGGTTTATGATCTAGAGGGGACAGTGTGTTAATCTGAATACTGGTTTATGATCTAGAGGGGACAGTGTTATCTGATGACTGGTTTAAGATATTGAGGGGACAGTGTTATCTGATGACTGGTTTATGATCTAGAGGAGACAGTGTGTTAATCTGATGACTGGTTTATGATCTAGAGAGGACAGTGTGTTAATCCGGTGACTGGTGTATAATGTAGAGAGGACAGTGTGTTAATCTGATGACTGGTTTAAGATCTAGAGAGTACAGTGTGTTAATCCGATGACTGGTTTATGATCTAGAGGGGACAGTGTGTTATTTTGATGACTGGTTTATGATATAGAGAGGACAGTGTGTTAATCCGATGACTGGTGTATAATGTAAAGAGGACAGTTTGTTAATCTGATGACTGGTTTATGATCTAGAGGGGACAGTGTTATCTGATGACTGGTTTATGATCTAGAGGAGACAGTGTGTTAATCTAATGACTGGTTTATGATCTAGAGGGGACCGTGTGTTAATCTGATGACTGGTTTATTATCTAGAGGAGACAGTGTTAATCTTATGACTGGTTTATGATCTAGAGGGGACAGTGTGTTAATCTGATGACTGGTTTATGATCTAGAGGGGACATTGTGTTAATCTGATGACTGGTTTATGATCTACAGGGGACAGTGTGTTAATCTGATGACTGGTTTATGATCTAGAGGAGAAAGTGTTAATCTGATGACTGGTTTATGATCTAGAGGGGACAGTGTGTTAATCTGATGACTGTTTATGATCTAGAGGGGACAGTGTTATCTGATGACTGGTTTACGATCTAGAGGAGACAGTGTGTTAATCTAATGACTGGTTTATGATCTAGAGGGGACCGTGTGTTAATCTGATGACTGGTTTATGATCTAGAGGAGACAGTGTTAATCTGATGACTGGTTTATGATCTAGAGGGGACAGTGTGTTAATCTGAATACTGGTTTATGATCTAGAGGGGACAGTGTTAAATGATGACTGGTTTAAGATATTGAGGGGACAGTGTTATCTGATGACTGGTTTATGATCTAGAGGGGACAGTGTTATCTGGTGACTGGTTTATGATCTAGAGGAGACAGTGTTCATCTAATGACTGGTTTATGATCTAGAGGAGACAGTGTGTTAATCTGATGACTGGTTTATGATCTAGAGGGGACATTGTGTTAATCTGATGACTGGTTTATGATCTACAGGGGACAGTGTGTTAATCTGATGACTGGTTTATGATCTAGAGGAGAAAGTGTTAATCTGATGACTGGTTTATGATCTAGAGGGGACAGTGTGTTAATCTGATGACTGGTTTATGATCTAGAGGGGACAGTGTTATCTGATGACTGGTTTACGATCTAGAGGAGACAGTGTGTTAATCTAATGACTGGTTTATGATCTAGAGGGGACCGTGTGTTAATCTGATGACTGGTTTATGATCTAGAGGAGACAGTGTTAATCTGATGACTGTTTTATGATCTAGAGGGGACAGTGTGTTAATCTGAATACTGGTTTATGATCTAGAGGGGACAGTGTTATCTGATGACTGGTTTAAGATATTGAGGGGACAGTGTTATCTGATGACTGGTTTATGATCTAGAGGAGACAGTGTGTTAATCTGATGACTGGTTTATGATCTAGAGAGGACAGTGTGTTAATCCGGTGACTGGTGTATAATGTAGAGAGGACAGTGTGTTAATCTGATGACTGGTTTAAGATCTAGAGAGTACAGTGTGTTAATCCGATGACTGGTTTATGATCTAGAGGGGACAGTGTGTTATTTTGATGACTGGTTTATGATATAGAGAGGACAGTGTGTTAATCCGATGACTGGTGTATAATGTAAAGAGGACAGTTTGTTAATCTGATGACAGGTTTATGATCTAGAGGGGACAGTGTGTTAATCTGATGACTGGTTTATTATCTAGAGGAGACAGTGTTAATCTTATGACTGGTTTATGATCTAGAGGGGACAGTGTGTTAATCTGATGACTGGTTTATGATCTAGAGGGGACATTGTGTTAATCTGATGACTGGTTTATGATCTACAGGGGACAGTGTGTTAATCTGATGACTGGTTTATGATCTAGAGGAGAAAGTGTTAATCTGATGACTGGTTTATGATCTAGAGGGGACAGTGTGTTAATCTGATGACTGGTTTATGATCTAGAGGGGACAGTGTTATCTGATGACTGGTTTACGATCTAGAGGAGACAGTGTGTTAATCTAATGACTGGTTTATGATCTAGAGGGGACCGTGTGTTAATCTGATGACTGGTTTATGATCTAGAGGAGACAGTGTTAATCTGATGACTGGTTTATGATCTAGAGGGGACAGTGTGTTAATCTGAATACTGGTTTATGATCTAGAGGGGACAGTGTTATCTGATGACTGGTTTAAGATATTGAGGGGACAGTGTTATCTGATGACTGGTTTATGATCTAGAGGAGACAGTGTGTTAATCTGATGACTGGTTTATGATCTAGAGAGGACAGTGTGTTAATCCGGTGACTGGTGTATAATGTAGAGAGGACAGTGTGTTAATCTGATGACTGGTTTAAGATCTAGAGAGTACAGTGTGTTAATCCGATGACTGGTTTATGATCTAGAGGGGACAGTGTGTTATTTTGATGACTGGTTTATGATATAGAGAGGACAGTGTGTTAATCCGATGACTGGTGTATAATGTAAAGAGGACAGTTTGTTAATCTGATGACTGGTTTATGATCTAGAGGGGACAGTGTTATCTGATGACTGGTTTATGATCTAGAGGAGACAGTGTGTTAATCTAATGACTGGTTTATGATCTAGAGGGACCGTGTGTTAATCTGATGACTGGTTTATTATCTAGAGGAGACAGTGTTAATCTTATGACTGGTTTATGATCTAGAGGGGACAGTGTGTTAATCTGATGACTGGTTTATGATCTAGAGGGGACATTGTGTTAATCTGATGACTGGTTTATGATCTACAGGGGACAGTGTGTTAATCTGATGACTGGTTTATGATCTAGAGGAGAAAGTGTTAATCTGATGACTGGTTTATGATCTAGAGGGGACAGTGTGTTAATCTGATGACTGGTTTATGATCTAGAGGGGACAGTGTTATCTGATGACTGGTTTACGATCTAGAGGAGACAGTGTGTTAATCTAATGACTGGTTTATGATCTAGAGGGGACCGTGTGTTAATCTGATGACTGGTTTATGATCTAGAGGAGACAGTGTTAATCTGATGACTGGTTTATGATCTAGAGGGGACAGTGTGTTAATCTGAATACTGGTTTATGATCTAGAGGGGACAGTGTTAAATGATGACTGGTTTAAGATATTGAGGGGACAGTGTTATCTGATGACTGGTTTATGATCTAGAGGGGACAGTGTTATCTGGTGACTGGTTTATGATCTAGAGGAGACAGTGTTCATCTAATGACTGGTTTATGATCTAGAGGAGACAGTGTGTTAATCTGATGACTGGTTTATGATCTAGAGGGGACATTGTGTTAATCTGATGACTGGTTTATGATCTACTGGGGACAGTGTGTTAATCTGATGACTGGTTTATGATCTAGAGGAGAAAGTGTTAATCTGATGACTGGTTTATGATCTAGAGGGGACAGTGTGTTAATCTGATGACTGGTTTATGATCTAGAGGGGACAGTGTTATCTGATGACTGGTTTACGATCTAGAGGAGACAGTGTGTTAATCTAATGACTGGTTTATGATCTAGAGGGGACCGTGTGTTAATCTGATGACTGGTTTATGATCTAGAGGAGACAGTGTTAATCTGATGACTGGTTTATGATCTAGAGGGGACAGTGTGTTAATCTGAATACTGGTTTATGATCTAGAGGGGACAGTGTTATCTGATGACTGGTTTAAGATATTGAGGGGACAGTGTTATCTGATGACTGGTTTATGATCTAGAGGAGACAGTGTGTTAATCTGATGACTGGTTTATGATCTAGAGAGGACAGTGTGTTAATCCGGTGACTGGTGTATAATGTAGAGAGGACAGTGTGTTAATCTGATGACTGGTTTAAGATCTAGAGAGTACAGTGTGTTAATCCGATGACTGGTTTATGATCTAGAGGGGACAGTGTGTTATTTTGATGACTGGTTTATGATATAGAGAGGACAGTGTGTTAATCCGATGACTGGTGTATAATGTAAAGAGGACAGTTTGTTAATCTGATGACTGGTTTATGATCTAGAGGGGACAGTGTTATCTGATGACTGGTTTATGATCTAGAGGAGACAGTGTGTTAATCTAATGACTGGTTTATGATCTAGAGGGGACCGTGTGTTAATCTGATGACTGGTTTATTATCTAGAGGAGACAGTGTTAATCTTATGACTGGTTTATGATCTAGAGGGGACAGTGTGTTAATCTGATGACTGGTTTATGATCTAGAGGGGACATTGTGTTAATCTGATGACTGGTTTATGATCTACAGGGGACAGTGTGTTAATCTGATGACTGGTTTATGATCTAGAGGAGAAAGTGTTAATCTGATGACTGGTTTATGATCTAGAGGGGACAGTGTGTTAATCTGATGACTGGTTTATGATCTAGAGGGGACAGTGTTATCTGATGACTGGTTTACGATCTAGAGGAGACAGTGTGTTAATCTAATGACTGGTTTATGATCTAGAGGGGACCGTGTGTTAATCTGATGACTGGTTTATGATCTAGAGGAGACAGTGTTAATCTGATGACTGGTTTATGATCTAGAGGGGACAGTGTGTTAATCTGAATACTGGTTTATGATCTAGAGGGGACAGTGTTAAATGATGACTGGTTTAAGATATTGAGGGGACAGTGTTATCTGATGACTGGTTTATGATCTAGAGGGGACAGTGTTATCTGGTGACTGGTTTATGATCTAGAGGAGACAGTGTTCATCTAATGACTGGTTTATGATCTAGAGGAGACAGTGTGTTAATCTGATGACTGGTTTATGATCTAGAGTAGACAGTGTGTTAATCTGATGACTGGTTCAAGATCTAGAGAGTACAGTGTGTTAATCCGATGACTGGTTTATGATCTAGAGGAGACAGTGTGTTAATTTGATGACTGGTTTATGATATAGAGAGGACAGTGTGTTAATCCGATGACTGGTTTATAATGTAGAGAGGACAGTGTGTTAATCTGATAACTTGTTTATGATCTAGAGGGGACAGTGTGTTAATTTGATGACTGGTTTATGATCTAAGAGGACAGTGTGTTAATCTGATGACTGGTTTATAATGTAGAGAGGACAGTGAGTTAATCTCATGACTGGTTTATGATCTAGAGGGGACAGTGTTAATCTGATGATTGGTTTATGATCTACAGGGAACAGTGTCTTAATCTGAAGACTGGTTAAAGATCTAGAGGAGACAGTGTGTTAATCTGATGACTGGTTTATGATCTAGAGGAGACAGTGTTAATCTTATAACTGGTTTATGATCTAGAGGGGACAGTGTGTTAATCTGATGACTGGTTTATGATCTAGAGGGGACTGTGTGTTAATCTGATGACTGGTTTATGATCTAGAGGAGACAGTGTGTTAATCTGATGACTGGTTCAAGATCTAGAGAGTACAGTGTGTTAATCCGATGACTGGTTTATGATCTAGAGGGGACAGTGTGTTAATTTGATGACTGGTTTATGATATAGAGAGGACAGTGTGTTAATCCGATGACTGGTTTATAATGTAGAGAGGACAGTGTGTTAATCTGATGACTTGTTTATGATCTAGAGGGGACAGTGTGTTAATTTGATGACTGGTTTATGATCTAAGAGGACAGTGTGTTAATCCGATGACTGGTTTATAATGTAGAGAGGACAGTGAGTTAATCTCATGACTGGTTTATGATCTAGAGGAGACAGTGTGTTAATCTAATGACTGGTTTATGATCTAGAGGGGACAGTGTTAATCTGATGATTGGTTTATGATCTACATGGAACAGTGTCTTAATCTGAAGACTGGTTAAAGATCTAGAGGAGACAGTGTGTTAATCTGATGACTGGTTTATGATCTAGAGGGGACCGTGTGTTAATCTGATGACTGGTTTATGATCTAGAGGAGACAGTGTTAATCTGATGACTGTTTTATGATCTAGAGGGGACAGTGTGTTAATCTGAATACTGGTTTATGATCTAGAGGGGACAGTGTTATCTGATAACTGGTTTAAGATATTGAGGGGACAGTGTTATCTGATGACTGGTTTATGATCTAGAGGAGACAGTGTGTTAATCTGATGACTGGTTTATGATCTAGAGAGGACAGTGTGTTAATCCGGTGACTGGTGTATAATGTAGAGAGGACAGTGTGTTAATCTGATGACTGGTTTAAGATCTAGAGAGTACAGTGTGTTAATCCGATGACTGGTTTATGATCTAGAGGGGACAGTGTGTTATTTTGATGACTGGTTTATGATATAGAGAGGACAGTGTGTTAATCCGATGACTGGTGTATAATGTAAAGAGGACAGTTTGTTAATCTGATGACAGGTTTATGATCTAGAGGGGACAGTGTGTTAATCTGATGACTGGTTTATTATCTAGAGGAGACAGTGTTAATCTTATGACTGGTTTATGATCTAGAGGGGACAGTGTGTTAATCTGATGACTGGTTTATGATCTAGAGGGGACATTGTGTTAATCTGATGACTGGTTTATGATCTACAGGGGACAGTGTGTTAATCTGATGACTGATTTATGATCTAGAGGAGAAAGTGTTAATCTGATGACTGGTTTATGATCTAGAGGGGACAGTGTTATCTGATGACTGGTTTATGATCTAGAGGAGACAGTGTGTTAATCTAATGACTGGTTTATGATCTAGAGGGGACCGTGTGTTAATCTGATGACTGGTTTATGATCTAGAGGAGACAGTGTTAATCTGATGACTGGTTTATGATCTAGAGGGGACAGTGTGTTAATCTGAATACTGGTTTATGATCTAGAGGGGACAGTGTTAAATGATGACTGGTTTAAGATATTGAGGGGACAGTGTTATCTGATGACTGGTTTATGATCTAGAGGGGACAGTGTTATCTGGTGACTGGTTTATGATCTAGAGGAGACAGTGTTCATCTAATGACTGGTTTATGATCTAGAGGAGACAGTGTGTTAATCTGATGACTGGTTTATGATCTAGAGTAGACAGTGTGTTAATCTGATGACTGGTTCAAGATCTAGAGAGTACAGTGTGTTAATCCGATGACTGGTTTATGATCTAGAGGAGACAGTGTGTTAATTTGATGACTGGTTTATGATATAGAGAGGACAGTGTGTTAATCCGATGACTGGTTTATAATGTAGAGAGGACAGTGTGTTAATCTGATAACTTGTTTATGATCTAGAGGGGACAGTGTGTTAATTTGATGACTGGTTTATGATCTAAGAGGACAGTGTGTTAATCTGATGACTGGTTTATAATGTAGAGAGGACAGTGAGTTAATCTCATGACTGGTTTATGATCTAGAGGGGACAGTGTTAATCTGATGATTGGTTTATGATCTACAGGGAACAGTGTCTTAATCTGAAGACTGGTTAAAGATCTAGAGGAGACAGTGTGTTAATCTGATGACTGGTTTATGATCTAGAGGAGACAGTGTTAATCTTATAACTGGTTTATGATCTAGATGGGACAGTTTGTTAATCTGATGACTGGTTTATGATCTAGAGGGGACTGTGTGTTAATCTGATGACTGGTTTATGATCTAGAGGAGACAGTGTGTTAATCTGATGACTGGTTCAAGATCTAGAGAGTACAGTGTGTTAATCCGATGACTGGTTTATGATCTAGAGGGGACAGTGTGTTAATTTGATGACTTGTTTATGATATAGAGAGGACAGTGTGTTAATCCGATGACTGGTTTATAATGTAGAGAGGACAGTGTGTTAATCTGATGACTTGTTTATGATCTAGAGGGGACAGTGTGTTAATTTGATGACTGGTTTATGATCTAAGAGGACAGTGTGTTAATCCGATGACTGGTTTATAATGTATAGAGGACAGTGAGTTAATCTCATGACTGGTTTATGATCTAGAGGGGACAGTGTTAATCTGATGATTGGTTTATGATCTACAGGGAACAGTGTCTTAATCTGAAGACTGGTTAAAGATTTAGAGGAGACAGTGTGTTAATCTGATGACTGGTTTATGATCTAGAGAGGACCGTGTGTTAATCTGATGACTGGTTTATGATCTAGAGGAGACAGTGTTAATCTGATGACTGGTTTATGATCTAGAGGGGACAGTGTGTTAATTTGATTACTGGTTTATGATATAGAGAGGACAGTGTGTTAATCCGATGACTGGTTTATAATGTAGAGAGGACAGTGTGTTAATCTGATGACTTGTTTATGATCTAGAGGGGAAAGTGTGTTAATTTGATGACTGGTTTATGATCTAAGAGGACAGTGTGTTAATCCGATGACTGGTTTATAATGTAGAGAGGACAGTGAGTTAATCTCATGACTGGTTTATGATCTAGAGGGGACAGTGTTAATCTGATGATTGGTTTATGATCTACAGGGAACAGTGTCTTAATCTGAAGACTGGTTAAAGATCTAGAGGAGACAGTGTGTTAATCTGATGACTGGTTTATGATCTAGAGAGGACCGTGTGTTAATCTTATGACTGGTTTATGATCTAGAGGAGACAGTGTTAATCTGATGACTGGTTTATGATCTAGAGGGGACAGTGTGTTAATCTGAATACTGGTTTATGATCTAGAGGGGACAGTGTTATCTGATGACTGGTTTAAGATATTGAGGGGACAGTGTTATCTGATGACTGGTTTAGGATCTAGAGTTAATCTTATGACTGGTTTATTATCTAGAGGGGACAGTGTGTTAATCTGACGACTGGTTTATGATCTAGAGGGGACAGTGTTAATCTGATGACTGGTTTATGATCTAGAGGAGACAGTGTGTTAATCTGATGATTGGTTTATGATCTAGAGAGGACAGTGTGTTAATCCGATGACTGGTTTATAATGTAGAGAGGACAGTGTGTTAATCTGATGACTGGTTTATGATCTAGAGGGGACAGTGTGTTAATCTGATGACTGGTTTATGATCTAGAGAGGACAGTGTGTTAATCCGATGACTGGTGTATAATGTAGAGAGGACAGTGTGTTAATCTGATGACAGGTTTATGATCTAGAGGGGACAGTGTGTTAATCTGATGACTGGTTTATTATCTAGAGGAGAAAGTGTTAATCTTATGACTGGTTTATGATCTAGAGGGGACAGTGTGTTAATCTGATGACTGGTTTATGATCTAGAGGGTACAGTGTGTTAATCTGATGACTGGTTTAAGATATTGAGGGGACAGTGTTATCTGACGACTGGTTTATGATCTAGAGGAGACAGTGTGTTAATCTGATGACTGGTTTATGATCTAGAGGTGACAGTGTGTTAATCTGATGACTGGTTTATGATCTAGAGGGGACAGTGTGTTAATTTGATTACTGGTTTATGATATAGAGAGGACAGTGTGTTAATCCGATGACTGGTTTATAATGTAGAGAGGACAGTGTGTTAATCTGATGACTTGTTTATGATCTAGAGGGGAAAGTGTGTTAATTTGATGACTGGTTTATGATCTAAGAGGACAGTGTGTTAATCCGATGACTGGTTTATAATGTAGAGAGGACAGTGAGTTAATCTCATGACTGGTTTATGATCTAGAGGGGACAGTGTTAATCTGATGATTGGTTTTTGATCTACAGGGAACAGTGTCTTAATCTGAAGACTGGTTAAAGATCTAGAGGAGACAGTGTGTTAATCTGATGACTGGTTTATGATCTAGAGAGGACCGTGTGTTAATCTTATGACTGGTTTATGATCTAGAGGAGACAGTGTTAATCTGATGACTGGTTTATGATCTAGAGGGGACAGTGTGTTAATCTGAATACTGGTTTATGATCTAGAGGGGACAGTGTTATCTGATGACTGGTTTAAGATATTGAGGGGACAGTGTTATCTGATGACTGGTTTATGATCTAGAGGAGACAGTGTGTTAATCTGATGACTGGTTTATGATCTAGAGGGGACAGTGTGTTAAAATACTTTGTAATATTTTACCTCGATAGCAGTCAATATTAACCCTTGTCTAATTTTCAGTCTCATAATGAAAGTTGTAAATTCTTGGCTATCTTCACGAACCCTGGCTAACAAGTTGAATCAGCAATACAAAATTGGGTTTAATTATTTATTTACTAAATACCTAACTAATCACACAGAATTACAAATACACAGAATACAATGATGTCATACAGAAAACGTCCTGGTGGACGGAACCTGTATGAAAGCTAGTTACACAAAGGAAAGGGGGTTGGGCTTGAATGAAAGAGCGGGAAGATTTAGGAACACAGAAACAGCAGCTATGCTATCGTAAATACATTATCTTATGCATTCTAAATTACCGCCCATTTGTAAAAGGAAAATGCAATAAATATTTACTCTGAGCTGCGCTTTGGTAGATTGGTCGTAGATGCTGGCCGGGTTGGCCAACAGACCTTCCGTACTCGGAAGAATGTCTCTGGTGGTAAATTGGATGCGTGGTGGTATCTTCGTCTGGTTGTTAGACTGGATCCGTCGTCCGTCCTTTCCTAGCCCACCTAAGCTGCGGCCGCTGCTAACTCAACGGCTAGGAAGTAGCACTTCTGTAGTGAATAAGCTCAAAGTTCATACCAGTTCATACCAGAGCTCACGCCGAGGTTGGCTTAGTTCTGTACTTGACATGTGTGTCCTTCTAACGTAGAGGCTGTAGACCTCCCGTACTGGAACCACGTTATCTTTTCGTCAAAGGATTATATAGTGGAGAGGGGGAGGGAGGTGTTTCATCGTTTATAACCCCTGTCTCTTCACAGGGTTGGGCCACTGATCGAGCAGGGCACTTTCCTTATGAAAACCCAAATCTCTCATTCGGAAGCTAAAATTACATTTCATCTCCTAACAAACATTTTCAATATCAAACATTTCAATTGCATAACAATTCCATGTGACTCTGATAACTAGAGGGCGTATACTTTCTCAGATACAGTTTATGTCGTCCTGTCATCAGTCATAATGTCTCAGATGACAACCGACTGACATACATACTCATTACGTTCCCAAGCATATTTCCAACTGGTTTTATTAACAAAATATGTGGTACCTTTCCCCATTTGTTTGATGTTCCCAGACTCTCTATATTTAACACAGGCTATTCAAGTCCTTCAGTAGATTCAGAGAGGGGGAAGGGAGAAAGGTATTTATGGGGGGGGGGTCATAAACCTTACCCACAGGCCAACGTCATGACACCAGACATGCTGCAGGATGGGGAGGAGAGAGCAGGGTGTTACAGGTACAGCAGAACCAGACATGCTGCAGGATGGGGAGGAGAGAGCAGGGTGTTACAGGTACAGCAGAACCAGACCAGACATGCTGCAGGATGGGGAGGAGAGAGCAGGGTGCTACAGGTACAGCAGAAACCAGACATGCTGCAGGATGGGGAGGAGAGAGCAGGGTGTTACAGGTACAGCAGAACCAGACCAGACGTGCTGCAGGATGGGGAGGAGAGAGCAGGGTGTTACAGGTACAGCAGAACCAGACATGCTGCAGGATGGGGAGGAGAGAGCAGGGTGTTACAGGTACAGCAGACACCAGACATGCTGCAGGATGGGGAGGAGAGAGCAGGGTGTTACAGGTACAGCAGAACCAGACCAGACATGCTGTAGGATGAGGAGAGAGCAGGGTGCTACAGGTACAGCAGAACCAGACCAGACATGCTGCAGGATGGGGAGGAGAGAGCAGGGTGTTACAGGTACAGCAGAACCAGACCAGACATGCTGCAGGATGGGGAGGAGAGAGCAGGGTGTTACAGGTACAGCAGAACCAGACATGCTGCAGGATGGGGAGGAGAGAGCAGGGTGTTACAGGTACAGCAGAACCAGACATGCTGCAGGATGGGGAGGAGAGAGCAGGGTGTTACAGGTACAGCAGAACCAGACCAGACATGCTGTAGGATGAGGAGAGAGCAGGGTGCTACAGGTACAGCAGAACCAGACCAGACATGCTGCAGGATGGGGAGGAGAGAGCAGGGTGTTACAGGTACAGCAGAACCAGACCAGACATGCTGCAGGATGGGGAGGAGAGAGCAGGGTGTTACAGGTACAGCAGAACCAGACATGCTGCAGGATGGGGAGGAGAGAGCAGGGTGTTACAGGTACAGCAGAACCAGACCAGACATGCTGCAGGATGGGGAGGAGAGAGCAGGGTGTTACAGGTACAGCAGAACCAGACATGCTGCAGGATGGGGAGGAGAGAGCAGGGTGTTACAGGTACAGCAGAACCAGACCAGACATGCTGCAGGATGGGGAGGAGAGAGCAGGGTGTTACAGGTACAGCAGAACCAGACATGCTGCAGGATGAGGAGGAGAGAGCAGGGTGCTACACAGGGGCGAAAATCTGATATCAACTTTGGAGGGGACAATTACATGACATTTTCTCAAGACCAATTCCTGAGGGGGACACCAAAAGTAGTGCTGTAACACATATCCTACATTGTAATATGGTAAATGTATATTGAGGAACCAAAGAAATAAGGTGTTTGCCGTACTCCTAACTACCGGTACCCAAAACTACACAACTAATCACAACAGCAATACCATTGCCTTAAACTGGTGACTGAACTAAGATTTGTTAAAGTTGAGAGTAGGGGCATCCATGGCATTTTCCAATTATGTTCCTATTTTACAAGTAAAAAAAATGGAGAACCTTTCATAATGTTGCCAAACAAAGACTCAACAAACTTACCTGAGACTCCCTGTCTCTGCCAGTCTGTCCCTGCATATCTGTCCCCAACTCTGCTGTCTGTGTGCCATCTGTTGCCTGCTCTGCCTAATAACATCATTGTGAAACATTTCCATTAGAATTTCATTTCTTTCTTATGAACATTTTATCAACTAGTCTTTGAGATATTAGGCTACTAGGGTTCTTACTTTGCGTTTTGGTGTACTGAAAAATACTCTGATGTCCATCTTTTTTATTTTTCTGCCATTTATCTACCTGGCTGGCTGGCTGGCTACACACACACACAGGTTATTTACAGTAGGAGATGGGCTTCTATCATCTTATCAACTATCATTCTATTTGGGCTTCGATCTAAAAGGTAGATAGCAAATGTGAAACGGATCGCAGTGACAAGAGTTGACAGCTGAATGAGTTCACCATTTACACAACATATGCTGCAACCTTTTGTAATTTCAATAGTTTGTTTCATATTGGCTGGCTTCCAACAATAGCTGAATTTGCAAAGCTAGGGAGCACCAATTCCGTTTCAGTGGTGTTTGCTATAATCTTTGCTACCCGGGTTAAATAAAGGTGAAATAAAATAAATAAATAAAAGTTCCCTTTGCGACAATTATGTCTTTTGCAACGAGACCATTAAATATATTTAAGACAATGGTAGAAGAGAGTGTAGTTCTGTTCAGTTTGGACTTCATCGCTAACCTTATCACAGGGACTTTGAAGCACTAACTTACATCATCTGCATGCTGATCTTGGAATAAATTGACGATAGCAAAGATTCCATCTTTGACGACGCCACAAATGGAGTAGGTACTAGCTAGCTTAATAGTTAATATTTGCGCGCTAGCTCTGCAAATTCAGCTAGTGTGTGTGTGAACCCTGCCAACATAAAACAAAACATTGCTATGGCATGATTGACTGGATGAACCTCCCGTCAGTTACGTGCATTGAGTGCTTTTCAGACAGTGGACACGAACCCTCTGTTGCCTTGCCAACTAAGGAACTGGCAGTGGATCAAACCATTGTGAGGCAAAGGGTGGGGGGTCGCAATCTTTTGAAACTTAACGCGCTATTAAGTGTCTATAATCAGCACAATTGCTTTCATTGCATATTATTTAAATTACATAGTTATGTTTACAGTGATATATTGGGGGGGACAAATCATATTTTTCCCAGGATGGGGGTCGTGTCCCCCCCGGGATTTCCGCCCCTGGTGCTACAGGCACACTAAAAGACATGCGCTGGTGTGTACTACCAGCAGCCACCACTAGGGGGAGACAAAGGACCAGTCCTTCGCCTGAAGGCTTGAGATTTGTAATTGACAGAGACCAGAAGTGACCAGACCAGTACAGTCTAAACTAACCGGTAACAGATTGTTGATTGCAGCGGTGTGAAATGTTTCCATGCTGTAGTGTTGTACTACCCTCAACACTCAGTCATGCTAACTGGCTTCGATGGATACAGTCCATAGCCCTATTTATATTAGATACAGAGTCCATAAGATGCTTCTCTGTCAAGTGACCATGTTGATCTGAGCAGCACAGAATGGAAAGGAGAGAAGTAGTATAGTAGTAGACCATTGACTAGGTCTGCGTCACAAATGGAACCCTATTCCCTTTATAGTGCACTATGTTTGACTCATAAATTGTGAACTATATAATGAATAGAGTGTCATTTGGGACACATGCTAGGTTAATTGTCCTTTTAGTCCTTAAACCCCTGATTGTCTCTCCACCACATCCATATCTGACCTTTGTATGGCCCGTTTCCCAGACACAGATTAGACAGAAAGCATCTTGGTCAATGGATAATCTCCCAAAGTGCTTTTTTAGTGCAGAATATATTTTTAGTGCAGATTATTCTTTATCTGGATGTGGAAAACCAAACGTAACAGTCCTTAAAATGTAAATCAGGTCAAACTGATCTGAGATGCAATTACTACTTTCAGAGTACAGATAGAGAGATAGGCCTATCTCCTCAGTACTACTTTCAGAGTGCAGATAGAGAGATAGGCCTAGCTCCTCAGTAATACTTTCAGAGTGCAGATAGAGAGACAGGCCTAGCTCCTCAGTATTACTTTCAGAATGCAGATAGAGAGATAGGCCTAGCTCCTCAGTACTACTTTCAGAGTGCAGACAGAGAGATAGGCCTAGCTCCTCAGTACTACTTTCAGAGTGCAGATAGAGAGATAGGCCTAGCTCCTCAGTACTACTTTCAGAATGCAGATAGAGAGATAGGCCTAGTTCCTCAGCACTACTTTCAGAGTGCAGATAGAGAGATAGGCCTATCTCCTCAGTAATACTTTCAGAGTGCAGATAGAGAGATAGGCCTAGTTCCTCAGTACTACTTTCAGAGTGCAGATAGAGAGATAGGCATATCTCCTCAGACTAAATGAATACATGCAAGCTTTCCTTTATTCCAACTGTATCTCCTTATCTATACCCTACTTCTATATAATTATATTTTTATTTCAGTTGCAGGGTCACAGTCACCACACAAAGATCATGTTTAAGTACTGACTGAGGGGCTCCCGAGTGGCGCAGCGGTCTAAGGCACTGCATCTCAGTGCAAGAGTTAACACTACAGTCCCTGGTTTGAATCCAGGCTGAATCATATCCGGCCGTGATTGGAAGTTCCGTAGGGCGTCCTAGCGTCATACGGGTTTGGCTGAGGTTTGCCGTCATTGTAAATAAGAATTTGTTCTTAACTGACTTGCCTAGTTAACCTGTTATGGCTAGGGGGCAGTATTTTCACGGCTGGATAAAAAACATACCCGATTTAATCTGGTTACCACTCCTACCCAGTAACTAGAATATGCATATACTTATTACATATGGATAGAAAACACCCTAAAGTTTCTAAAACTGTTTGAATGGTGTCTGTGAGTATAACAGAACTCAAATGGCAGGTCAAAACCTGAGAGATTCCTTTACAGGAAGTGGCCTGTCTGACCAAACTTCTTTTCCATCTCTATCTTTTACTAAGGATCTCTGCTCTAACGTGACACTTCCTACGTTGTCCATAGGCGCTCAGAGCCCGGGAAAAAACAGAATGTCGTCATCCCAGCCCCAGGCTGAAACACATTATCGCCTTTCTCAAGTGGCCGATCAAGGGACTCTGGGCTTAGGCGCGTGACCCGACCGCCCCCGCCTTTGTGATTTTTTCCTCTGTTTGCCGAAAAGGAGATTCCCTGTCGGAATATTATCGCTTTTCTACGAGAAAAATGGCGTAAAAATTGATTTTAAACAGCGGTTGACATGCTTCGAAGTACGGTAATGGAATATTTAGAATTTTTTTGTCACGAATTGCGCCATGCGCACGACCCTGATTTACCATTTCGGATAGTGTCTGGAACGCACGAACAAAACGCCGCTATTCGGATATAACGATGGATTATTTTGGACCAAACCAACATTTGTTATTGAAGTAGCAGTCCTGGGAGTGCATTCTGACGAAGACAACAAAAGGTAATGAAACTTTTATAATAGTAAAGCTGATATTGGTGAGTGCTAAACTTGCCGGGTGTCTAAATAGCTAGCCCGTGATGCCTGGGCTATGTACTTAGAATATTGCAAAATGTGCTTTCACCAAAAAGCTATTTTAAAATCGGACATATCGAGTGCATAGAGGAGGTCTGTATCTATAATTCTTAAAATAATTGTTATGCTTTTTGTGAACGTTTATCGTGAGTAATTTAGTAAAATGTTAGCGAATTCCCCGGAAGTTTGCGGGGGGTATGCTAGTTCTGAACGTCACATGCTAATGTAAAAAGCTGGTTTTTGATATAAATATGAACTTGATTGAACAAAACATGCATGTATTGTATAACATAATGTCCTAGGGTTGTCATCTGATGAAGATCATAAAAGGTTAGTGCTGCATTTAGCTGTCTTCTGGGTTTTTGTGACATTATATGCTAGCTTGAAAAATGGGTGTCTGATTATTTCTGGCTTGGTACTCTGCTGACATAATCTAATGTTTTGCTTTTGTTGTAAAGCCTTTTTGAAATCGGACAGTGTGGTTAGATAAAGGAGAGTCTTATCTTTAAAATGCTGTGAAATTGTCATATGTTTGAAAAATTGAAGTTTTTGTATTTTAGAGGAGTTTGTATTTCGCGCCACGCCCATCATTGGATATTGGAGCAGGTGTTCCGCTAGCGGAACGTCTAGATGTAAGAGGTTAATAAAAAATGTTTTTTAAATCACTAGCTGTTGAATCTGAATCTGAATCACCAGCTGTTGAATCCGAATCTGAATCTTTGGCTGTTGAATCTGAATCTGAAACACTAGCTGTTGAATCTGAATCTGAATCACTAGCTGTTGAATCTGAATCATTAGCTGTTGAATCTGAATCTCAATCACTAGCTGTTGAATCTGAATCATTAACTGTTGAACCTGAATCATTAGCTGTTGAATCTGAATCATTAGCTGTTGAATCTGAATCCCTAACTGTTGAATCTGAATCACTAACTCTTGATTTTGAATCACTAACTGCTGAATCTGAATCACTAGCTGTTGAATCTGAATCTGAGTCCTGTGAATATTTTAGTATATACTAGCTGTTGAATCTGAATCTGAATCTGTGTGTCATGCGAGAGTTCAGGCAAAGTGTAAGTACCAGGAAGAAGCAGCTGTTGGACGTTGGAACTAAACTGGATTGCTTGCGTCTCAGTTGAGCATTCCCAGTCGATATGGAGCTGACATATAGCCTCCACTTCAGCAGTGGTCAAGGATGTTATCTCCTGGGGATAAGAAGCCCACTGGAAGGTATCTTGGACATCATCATTCATCATCCCAACAGCCTCACACAGAAGTTCTTCATAGTACTCCCTCGTCGTTCTCTGTGTGACATTCGCTGCGAAGGGGTGGCGGCTCAGTGCATCTGCTACGGTATTCTTGCTGCTTGGGACACACTTCAGATTGAAGTTGTAGGGTGCCATCTTGGCAACCCATCTTTGCTCGCAAGCATCCAGCCTGTAACTGAATTTTTCACACACTCTCCATTTCAGAGCTAGAAATTCAAGTCTATGTGCCGGATACCTTCTCTACGACTTGCTCAGGGTCTTGCTTGTGAATGCTATGGGCCTTGCTTTATCTTCACCTTCAGGCACTTGACA
Source organism: Salmo salar (assembly GCF_905237065.1). Classification (NCBI taxonomy): domain Eukaryota; kingdom Metazoa; phylum Chordata; class Actinopteri; order Salmoniformes; family Salmonidae; genus Salmo; species Salmo salar. The sequence goes on along the minus strand of NC_059450.1, from coordinate 98,343,894 downwards.
AAGCACAGCCCCGAGACCATCCAAAGAGGTGTCAGTGAAGAGAATGAATAGCTTCTCAAAATCAGGGTGAGCCAGCACGACACAGTTCAGAAGAGCATCCTTCAGCTTCTGGAATGGAACGACACACTCCTTTGTTCAATCCGATAGCGTCAGCTTCCGGGAAAATTCCACTGTAGCCTTTCTTCTTCCCGTCTCTTCTTTGTTGACCCCCAGTGAGTGGAGTCAAAGGCTTGGCTATGGCGGAACAGTCAGGAATGAAGAGCTGGTAATATAATACCATACCCGAGAAGGATTTCAGCCTACGAACAGAGGGAGTGGATCCGTCTGCCTCCATCGGCTGAGCTTGGCTCATCTTGGCAATGGACTCCACCTTCTCAGCATCCACTGACACACTGTTCTCTTTAATGATATGTCAGAGGAATTTCACTGTTATCTTTAATGATATGTCAGAGGAATTTCACTGTTCTTCGTAGGAAGTGACATTTCTTGTTGGCACATAGACGGCTAAACACAACTTCAAGTCGCTGCAGAGCCAGTTCCTCGGTGGGTGCAAAGACCAACAAGTCATCCAGATAACAAAGGAGGTTTGTAAATTGTAGATCCCTCAAATATAATTGACTTCATTCTCATGAAAGAGGCCGGACTGTTACACAGTCCCTGTGGCATGCGAATGTACTCATAAAGTCCCATCGATGTTGTAAAGGCTGTGTACTTCTTATCCTCTTCATGAACTGGGATATTAACCTGTTAGGGCTAGGGGGCAGTATTGACACGGCCGGATAAAAAACGTACCCGATTTAATCTGGTTACTACTCCTGCCCAGTAACTAGAATATGCATATAATTATTGGCTTTGGATAGAAAACACCCTAAAGTTTCTAAAACTGTTTGAATGGTGTCTGTGAGTATAACAGAACTCAAATGGCAGGCCAAAACCTGAGAAGACTCCATGCAGGAAGTGGCCTGTCTGACAAGTTGTGTATCATCTTGGCTCTTTTTATTGAAGACTGAGGATCTTTGCTCTATCGTGACACTTCCTACGGCTCCCATAGGCTCTCAGAGCCCGGGAAAAAGCTGAACGATATCGACGCAGCCTCTGGCTGAAACACATTATCGCTTTTGGCAAGTGGCCGATCAGAGTACTATGGGCTTAGGCGCGTGCCCGAGTCGACCGAATGCTTTATTTTCTTTCGTCTGTTTACCTAAACGCAGATTCCCGGTCGGAATATTATCGCTTATTTATGAGAAAAATGGCATAAAAATTGATTTTAAACAGCGGTTGACATGCTTCGAAGTACAGTAATGGAATATTTAGAATTTTTTTGTCGCGAATTGCGCCATGCTCGTCACCCTTATTTACCCTTTCGGATAGTGTCTTGAACGCACGAACAAAACGCCGCTGTTTGGATATAACTATGGATTATTTTGAACCAAACCAACATTTGTTATTGAAGTAGAACTCCTGGTAGTGCATTCTGACGAAGACAACAAAAGGTAATCAAACTTTTGTAATAGTACATCTGATTTTGGTGAAGGCTAAACTTGCCGGGTGTCTAAATAGCTAGCCCGTGATGGCTGGGCTATGTACTTAGAATATTGCAAAATGTGCTTTCACCAAAAAGCTATTTTAAAATCGGACATATCGAGTGCATAGAGGAGTTCTGTATCTATAATTCTTAAAATAATTGTTATGCTTTTTGTGAACGTTTATCGTGAGTAATTTAGTAAATTCACCGGTAGTGTTCGGTGGGAATGCTAGTCACATGCTAGTCACATGCTAATGTAAAAAGCTGGTTTTTGATATAAATATGAACTTGATTGAACAAAACATGCATGTATTGTATAACATAATGTCCTAGGGTTGTCATCTGATGAAGATCATCAAAGGTTAGTGCTGCATTTAGCTGTGATTTGGGTTTATGTGACATTATATGCTAGCTTGAAAAATGGGTGTCTGATTATTTCTGGCTGGGTACTCTGCTGACATAATCTAATGTTTTGCTTTCGTTGTAAAGCCTTTTTGAAATCGGACAGTGTGGTTAGATTAACGAGTCTTGTCTTTAAAATTGTGTAAAATAGTCATATGTTTGAAAAATTGAAGTTTTTGCATTTTTGAGGTTTTTGAATAACGCGCCACGGGATTACACTGGCTGTTACGTAGGTAGGACGATTTGGTGCCACCTACCCTAGAGAGGTTATAAAATCCTGTGGTCAAGTCCCATGGTGCTGAAAAATACACTGCCACCAAGGGCTGCGAGGCAATCTGCTTGATGAGGAAGGGGATGAGCGTCCTCCACCATTCGTGCAGACTATTACAGTGCTGCCTGGAGACAATTACACTTTTTTAGGAAGTTTACCCCAAACTAAGTGTTCAGTCTTGGGGAAAAAAAGAGTCAGAACTTGAGTGAGCGTCACTGTCCCAATCTTGCCATCAACTTCGTGTCCCTTCCATCTTGTGACACTTGTCATCATCTGTAGAAACTGCTCACCCTCTGGTGAGTGAGTCTGGCCATCCATGTTGTTGACTAGCTTCCAGTATTCATCAGTGCCTTTCATCTCATGCAATAGATGCTTAATGACATTCGATCCCAGGATAAGATCATCGTGCTGTCCAGGAACAACTAGGGTGTGCACGTCAACATCAATCCCATAGATTTGCATCTCCAAGTCATAGAAACACTTTGTTGAGGCTTTCTTCCCCCCACAACCCACTGACACTAACTCTGTAGGAGGCTGATAATGCTGAGGAAGGGCAGCTGCTTCCAAAAGTCTCTGCACATGTCACGACTTCTGCCGAAGTTGGTCCCTCTCCTTGTTCGGGCGGCGTTCGGCGGTCGAAGTTGCCGACTTTCTAGCCATCGCTGATTTCCTTTGGTTTTGTCTTGTCTTGTATCACACCTGGTTCCAATCCCATTCATTACATGTTGTGTATTTAACCTGTTGGGTCTAGGGGGCAGCATTTGCACGTCTGGATAAAAAAAATGTACCCGATTTAATCTGGTTACTAATCCTACCCAGTAACTAGAATATGCATATACTTATTATATATGGATAGAAAACACTCTAAAGTTTCCAAAACTGTTTGAATGGTGTCTGTGAGTATAACAGAACTCATTTGGCAGGCAAAACCCTGAGACATTTTCTGACAGGAAGTGGATACCTGATGTGTTGTATTGACTTTAAACCTATCCCATTGAAAAACACAGGGGTTTAGGAATATTTTGGCACTTCCTATTGCTTCCACTAGATGTCACCAGCCTTTACAAAGTGTTTTGAGTCTTCTGGAGGGAGATCTGACCGAACAAGAGCCATGGAACGGTGATGTCCCATTAGACACCTGGCGCGCTACTTCATGTTGGGTACCCTCGTTCCAATACGTTATAAAAGACTATGCATTCGTCCACCTTGAATATTATTCATGTTCTGGTTAAAAAGGCCCTAATGATTTATGCTATACAACGTTTGACATGTTTGAACGAACGGAAATATATTTTTCCCCTCGTTCATGACGAGAAGTCCGGCTGGCTTACATCATGTGCTAACGAGACGGAGATTTTTGGACATAAATGATGAGCTTTTTTGAACAAAACTACATTCGTTATGGACCTGTGATACCTGGAAGTGACATCTGATGAAGAGAATCAAAGGTAATGGATTATTTACATAGTATTTTCGATTTTAGATCTCCCCAACATGACGTCTAGTCTGTATCGCAACGCGTATTTTTCTGGGCACAGTGCTCAGATTATTGCAAAGTGTGATTTCCCAGTAAGGTTATTTTTAAATCTGGCAAGTTGATTGCGTTCAAAAGATGTAAATCTATAATTCTTTAAATGACAATATAATATTTTACCAATGTTTTCTAATTTTAATTATTTAATTTGTGACGCTGACTTGACTGCCGGTTATTGGAGGGAAACGATTTCCTCAACATCAATGCCATAGTAAAACGCTGTTTTTGGATATAAATATCAACTTGATAGAACTAAAAATGCATGCATTGTCTAACATAATGTCCTAGGAGTGTCATCTGATGGAGATTGTAAAAGGTTAGTGTATCATTTTAGCTGGTTTTATGGTTTTGGTGACCCTGTCTTTGACTTGACAAAACATTACACACAACTCTTGTAAATGTACTGTCCTAACATACTCTAAATTTATGCTTTCGCCGTAAAACCTTTTTGAAATCGTAAAACGTGGTTAGATTAAGGAGATGTTTATCTTTCAAATGGTGTAACATAGTTGTATTTTTGAAAAATTTGAATTTTGACATTTATTTGGATTCAAATTTGCCGCTCTTGAAATGCACCTGCTGTTGATGGAGTGCACCACGGGTGGCACGCTAGCGTCCCACCTAGCCCCAAGAGGTTTTAACCCTCTGTTCCCCCTCATTGTCCTTGTTGGTGATTGTTTGTTTGTAAGCTATGTGCAAGATATGTTCTGGTGTGCGACGGGTTTTGTACCCACTTGTATTATTTTGTATATTTTGGTTTTCAGAGATTTTGAGCACTTATTAAACTGCTCCGTTTTATACCAAGTTCGATCTCCTGCACCTGACTTCCCTGCCACCAGCACGCACCCTTACAGCACAGCATGTTCACTCAATGTACAGGCCATAGACCAAGTGTCAAGAATGCCCTTAATCTGCACTTTCCCACGTACAGACAGAGGTGTAAAACGAACCTGAAAAATCCTCTTGTGGTACCTCTTGTGAACCTAACAACAATTTTCTCTCCTTCTTTTACACAAACTCTCATATGTTTTCTCGATATCATCAGAGTCTTTCTTGGGGCCAGACGGTTGAACACCCCCATTTTTCCCCTTCACCTTTGGGCGTGTCAGTTTAATGGTTGCTGCTGTGTAGGATGTCTCACACCGCTGGGATTGGTGTAGAGTTCCCCCTGTTTTGGACAATTTGACTTCCAATGATCTTGGGAAAAGCACCAGAGGTGTAGGTTCTCATGTCTACAGTGTATCCCAGTGGAGTGATCTGTTGAGCTACAAACCCTGCATTCCTTACGCCTGAAGGGCTGGGCGGGTGAAAGATGGCACCTTGGCCTGTGTCTGTGAAACCATAAGGTACGTTCAAGAAGGTGAATGAGATTAGACTCTCGATGCTTGCACTTTGCCCATCTTGTTTGGCATTTGATGTGAGAGAAGTGTCACTGCACACACACGCGTTGCCCCGTTCCCCTCACCCCGTCCCCCCCGTCCCCCCCGTCTTCAAACAGAGTTGTCTTGGAGATGTACTTTTCCTTGTTTTGAGGACACAGCGGTAGATTGACACCATGGTGGCCATTCTGCAGCCTTCATGTTTATAGATTCTCTCCTGTATTTCACTCGTAGTCTATATCTCAGCAGACTTGGAATTGGAATACTGCTGCCAGTTTGGGGTCAGGGCAGTAATCTTACAAACGTCATGATGACATCTGAGTTGGGGCTGTCAATCTTAAGGCCCTCGTCGGCGACATCTACGGCCTTGTTCAATCCAAACCCAATTCTCTATAACAACCTCTCCAGGTTTGGTGTTGTAGAAATCAGCTAAAGGCAAGCATGAATAGGCCAATTCACTGACATTCTGTTTCAGAATGTCAAATACAATCTCTGCTTTCTCTTTAGGATCTACAGATATCTCATTGAGTAAATGTATCTTTACCATGTCTCTTGATTTGCCAGATAATCGACTAATTATCTCATCCGATTGTTCCCCCAACAGGACATCCCTTCCACCTCAAATATATTCTCATCAACTCCTCCCATTCATGAATGGAGCATTTGTCTGTACCATCTCCTCTATATGATGGAGGTTCCTTCACGTCTGATTGCATGATGAGCTTCATTTTTTACTGAGGTCTACAGTATATATCTCACTGACTCTGAGTGATCACTCATCTTCTACTGTACTGGTTTTACTGGTGGCTCATGAGTAATGAACATCCCTATTTCCTGGGTTAGCTGAGGGACCAGCTCAGCTAAGCCATCTACAAGGGGAATCTTTGATTAACACTAGATGAAAGACTTCCATCAATTATGTTTAGTGGAGTAAAACATAGGGAGGAACCTACTGCACCTACATGCATTTACAGGCGTTTGATCAGGGTATGAGAAAAACCTCCCCCGTCTCAGCAGTGAATTTGGGTTCATCATCACCATTATAAGATGCCATGTCACAAACCCATTAATGTTATGTTCAAACCTCTGATCTGAAGAAGGTAACGCTTCAGTTGACACCCGGTGTCATAACCATGTCATAATATGTAATAACAGTTGTCATAACCATGTCATAATATGTAATAACAGTTGACATAACTTGTCATAACCATGTCATAATATGTAATAACGGTTGACATAACTTGTCAAAACCATGTCATAATATGTAATAACAGTTGACATAACTTGTCATAACCATGTCAAAATATGTTAACAAAGCTGAAATAACTTGTCATAACCTGTCATAATATAGCCATAATACTGTCATGACCCATATATTTACACTTGTTGTGACATATATTGGGTTATTTTCATGGCTGGTTATGGCACCTACATTCTAGTGTCAAAACCCACATTGATTGAAATAATTGTTTTCCATGCCAAGAAGATTCCTTTCCTTTTAAAGTTTCTTAAATCCTTTGATGTTGTAATGAATTCTTTACAGTCATGTTTTTTTTCTCCCTTTCTCATAAATGTAAATAACTTGTAGAGAATACACTTTATGACACTGTCATGAAGCATTATGACCATCATAATCATATAAGCCAGATAGGCCTATCACGTACATGAGCTTACGTCAGTCATCAGTCAAAAAGTCTTGTCCTGTTCCTGAAATCTGCTCCAACATTCATCCCAGTCATCAGCAACAGAGCATTGAGGTAGGTGCATGTCTGCAATCATTGTTTGTGCAATTACAATGTTAATTTAATATGGTCAATAAATATATAGAAATGTATATAGCATAAACATACTGTTGACACATACAGTAGGCCATGGTGTAATGGAATGTTTTGCCTTGTGTGGTAGGTTTTGGGGGTTTTGGGGGTTTTAACACTCTTAGTTACAGGTGTGTAGGAGTCATAACCAGCCCAAAAAAATAACGCAATATATGTCACAACAGGTGTAAATATATGAGTCATGACAGTGTTACGACAATATTATGACAGGTTATGACATGGTTATGACATATTATGACAGGTTATGACATGTTTTTGACATATTATGACATGGTTATGACATATTATGACAGGTTATGACATGTTTTTGACATATTATGACATGGTTATGAAATATTATTACAGGTTATGACATGGTTATGACATATTATGACAGGTTATGACATGGTTATGACATATTATTACAGGTTATGACATATTATGACATGGTTATGACATATTATGACAGGTTATGACATATTATGACATGGTTATGACATATTATGACAGGTTATGACATGGTTATAACATTATGACATGGTTATCCCACCTAAAGTGTTACCCTCTTCATGTGTGTGATTGATTGAGAACGAAGACGTTCAAGCTTCGGAGATCAGGTTATTTTAACGTATCGGAGGACTCGTGTTATCCTCTTTCTCCTAGTGAATCAAACTGACAATACATGACTTAACACATCAGTAATCAACAGTAACAGCAGAATGCAACTGGCTAGCTCAACTAGCTGGCTTAACGTTGCATCGTCACACAACAAGCCAGCTGAAAACAATGGCTCGTTGCGGGATAAAGCAAACTATAACTGTACTTGTATGCAACTAGCTAGCTATATAGATAACAACAGCTAGCAATGAAAACAACTTTTTGATACAGTTAATATGTATGTGCAGTCATGGCCAAAAGTTTTGAGAATGACACAAATATTAATTTTCACAAAGTCTGCTGCCTCAGTTTGTATGATGGGAATTTGCATATACTCCAGAATGTTATGAAGAGTGATCAGATGAATTGCAATTAATTGCAAAGTCCCTATTTGCCATGCAAATGAACTGAATCCCCAAAAAACATTTCCACTGCATTTCAGCCCTGCCGCTAAAGGACCAACTGACATCATGTCAGTGATTCTCTCATTAACAAAGGTGTGAATGTTGACGAGGACAAGGCAGGAGATCACTCTGTCATGCTGATTGAGTTCGAATAACAGACGGGAAGCTTCAAAAGGAGGGTGATGCTTGGAATCATTGTTCTTCCTCTGTCAACCATGGTTGCCTGCAAGGAAACACGTGCCGTCATCATTGCTTTGCACAAAAAGGGCTTCACAGGCAAGGATATTGCTGCCAGTAAGATTGAACCTAAATCAACCATTTATCGGATCATCAAAGACTTTTGGAGGATGGCCTGGTGTCAAGAAGGGCAGCAAAGAAGCCACTTCTCTCCAGGAAAAACATCAGGGAAAGAATGATATTCTGCAAAAGGTACAGGGATTGGACTGCTGAGGACTGGGGTAAAGTCATTTTCTCTGATGAATCCCCTTTCCGATTGTTTGGGGCATTCGGAAAAAAGCTCGTCCGGAGAAGACAAAGTGAGCGCTACCATCAGTCCTGTGTCATGCCAACAGTAAAGCATCCTGAACCATTCATGTGTGGGGTTGCTTCTCAGCCAAGGGAGTGGGCTCACTCACAATTTTGCCTAAGAACACAGCCATGAATAAAGAATGGTACCAACACATCCTCCGAGAGCAACTTCTCCCAACCATCCAGGAACAGTTTGGTGATGAACAATGCCTTTTCCAGCATGATGGAGCACCTTTCCATAAGGCAAAAGTGATAACTAAGTGGCTCAGGGAACAAAACATCGATATTTTGGGTCCATGGCCAGGAAACTCCCCAGACCTTAATCCCATTGAGAACTTGTGGTCAATCCTCAAGAGGCGGGCGGACAAACAAAACCCCACAAATTCTGACAAACTCCAAGCATTGATTATGCAAGAATGGGCTGCCATCAGTCAGGATGTGGCCCAGAAGGTAATTGACAGCATGCCAGGGCGGATTGCAGAGGTCTTGAAAAAGAAGGGTCAACACTGCAAATATTGACTCTTTGCATCAACTTCATGTAATTATCAATAAAAGCCTTTGACACATGAAATGCTTGTAATTATACTTCAGTATTCCATAGTAACATCTGACAAAAATATCTAAAGACACTGAAGTAGCAAACATTGTGGAAATTAATAGTGTCGTTCTCAAAACTTTTGGCCACGACTGTATTTAGTTTTTTATGCTAGCTACATGTAGCCATCTATGCATTTTAATTGTAGACTCTTACCGGTGTACGAGTTATGACGATTCATGGCAGACTGAAAAACCTTCAAAATAATCCTTGCCACTTGGCTTCAACCAGACTGCTTTAGCCGCAGAAGACAGAGCTGTGTCTATACCAGTATATGTATTCAGGACAACACCGTTATTGAAAGCCGTAGCTACACTTTGCATGTAGTCCATGATGAAAATATTAGTACATCCTATGGATCTTTCAAATATCCATGGTAACAGAGACAAGGATGTGCCCATTTGACAGAGAAGCTTTGAGTGACAGAATGGACACTCTTTCTCGTGAATGTCCCAGCCCCCTCATTATCTCAACCAATCATGGCTAGGTAAGCTTCTGTATTTTTCTCTATCTAAACAGCTTCGTGATTTCACTTTTCTTTTTTACAGATTACATAACAGTTGGTTATTAAGGCACATGAAAAGTTCAAGAAGGCATTTCTGAAGACAAAATAAATGCCTCTCCTGTGAAGTAGTGAGGTCAAACACCCAGCTTTCTATAATGGGTGACAAATTTACTATTTTTTTGCATGGCATATATAGTGACATCACATGTAGTATATACAGTGCATTCGGAAAGTATTCAAACCTCTTGACTTTTTCCACATTTTGTTATTTCACAGCCTTATTCTAAAATTGATTACATTGTTTTTTTCCTCATCAATCTATACACAATTCCCCACAATGACATAGGAAAAACAGGATTTAATATATATTTTTTTACAAATATATAAAAAATAAACACAGAAATATCACATGTACATAAGTATTCAGACCCTTTACTCAGTACTTTGTTGAAGCACCTTTGGCAGCAATTACAGCCTTGAGTTTTCTTGAGTATGACGCAACACGCTTGGCATACCTGTATTTGGGGAGTTTCTCTCATTCTTCTCTGCAGATCCCCTCAAGCTCTGTCAGGTTGGATGGGGAGAGTCGCTGAACAGCTATTTTCAGGTCTCTTCAGGGATGTTCGACCGTGTACAGTCTGGGTCACTGAAGGACATTCAGAGACTTTTCCCCGAAGCCACTCCTGCGTTGTCTTGGCTGTGTGCTTACAGTAGGTTTTCATCAAGGATCTCTCTGTACTTGGCTCCGTTCATCATTCCCTCGATCCTGACTAGTTACCCCGTTCCTGCCGCTGAAGCTGCCACCACCATGCTTCACTGTAGGGATGGTGGCAAGTTTCCTCCAGATGTGACGCTTGGCATGCAGACCAAAGAGTTCAATCTTGGTTTCATCAGACCAGAGAATCTTGTTTCTCACGGCCTGTCATCTCCCTTTTACTGAGGAGTGGCTTCCGCCTGGCCACTCTACCATAAAGGGCTGATTGGTGGAGTGCTGCAGAGATGTTTGTCCTTCTGGAAGGTTCTCCCATCTCCACAGAGGAACTCTGAAGCTCTGTCAGAGTGACCATTGTGTTCTTGGTCACCTCCCTGACCAAGGCCCTCTCCCCGGATTGCTCAGTTTGGCGGGGCGGCCAACTCTAGAAAGAATCTTGGCGGTTCCAAACTTCTTTCATTTAAGAATGATGGAGGCCACTGTGTTCTTGGGGACATTCAATGCTGCAGAAATGTTTTGGTACCCTTCCCCACAATACTGTCTTGGAGCTCCACGGACAATTCCTTCAACCTCATGACTTGGTTTTTGCTCTGACATGCACTGTCAACTGTGGGACTTTATATAGACAGGTGTGTGCCTTTCCAAATCATGTCCAATCATGTGAATTTACCACAGGTGGATTCCAATCAAGTTGTAGAAACATCTCAACAATGATCAATGGAAACAGGATGCACCTGAGCTCATTTGAGATTTTAATAACAAAGGGTCTGAATACTTACATAAATAAGGTATTTACATTTTTTATATTTAATACATGTTTCACTTTGTTCCATTATTAATGTTCTGTTTTTAAAGTAATTCCATGTATATAGGGCCTTTAAGGTGCAGGGTTGAATAACCAGGTGGTAGCCAGCTAGTAATGGCTATTTAACAGTCTGATGGCCATGAGATAGAAGCTGTTTTTCAGTCTCTCAGATGCACCTGTGCTGACCTCACCTTCTGGATGGTAGTGGGGTGAACAGGCCATGGTGTTTTTTTTAAAATTGTATCTTTATTTAACTAGGCAAGTCAGATAACCTCTCTGGGCTAGGCGGGACGAATTCGTCCCACCTACGTAACAGCCACTGGCAGCCTGTGGCGCGATTTTCAAAATCTTAAAAATCCTATTACTTCAATTTCTCAAACATATGACTATTTTACAGCTATTTAAAGACAAGACTCTCGTTAATCTAACCACACTGTCCGATTTCAAAAAGGCTTTACAACGAAAGCAAAACATTAGATTATGTCAGCAGAGTACCAAGCCAGAAATAATCAGACACCCATTTTTCAAGCCAGCATATAATGTCACCAAAACCCAGAAGACAGCTAAATGCAGCACTCACCTTTGATGATCTTCATCAGATGACAACCCTAGGACATTATGTTATACAATACATGCATGTTTTGTTCAATCAAGTTCATATTTATATCAAAAACCAGCTTTTTACATTAGCATGTGACGTTCAGAACTAGCATACCCCCCGCAAACTTCCGGGGAATTCGCTAACATTTTACTAAATTACTCACGATAAACGTTCACAAAAAGCATAACAATTATTTTAAGAATTATTGATACAGACCTCCTCTATGCACTCGATATGTCCGATTTTAAAATAGCTTTTTGGTGAAAGCACATTTTGCAATATTCTAAGTACATAGCCCAGGCATCACGGGCTCGCTATTTAGACACCCGGCAAGTTTAGCACTCACCATAATCATATTTACTATTATAAAAGTTTGATTACCTTTTGTTGTCTTCGTCAGAATGCACACCCAGGATTGCTACTTCAATAACAAATGTTGGTTTGGTCCAAAATAATCCATCGTTATATCCGAATAGCGGCGTTTTGTTTGTGCGTTCCAGACACTATCCGAAATAGTAAAGAAGTGTCGCGCGCATGGCGCAATTCGTGACAATAAAATTCTAAATATTCCATTACCGTACTTCGAAGCATGTCAACCGCTGTTTAAAATCAATTTTTACGACATTTTTCTCGTAGAAAAGCGATAATATTCTGACAGGGAATCTCCTTTTCGGCAAACAGAGGAAAAAATCCCAAAGGCGGGGGCGGTCGGGGTCACGCGCATAAGCCCAGTGTCCCTTGATCGGCCACTTGAGAAAGGCGATAATGTGTTTCAGCCTGGGGATGGAATGACGACATTCTGTTTTTTCCCGGGCTCTGAGCGCCTATGGACGACGTGGGAAGTGTCACGTTAGAGCAGAGATCCTTAGTAAATGATAGAGATGGAAAAGAAGTTCAAGAAATGGTCAGACAGGCCACTTCCTGTAAAGGAATCTCTCAGGTTTTGACCTGCCATTTGAGTTCTGTTATACTCACAGACACCATTCAAACAGTTTTAGAAAATTTAGGGTGTTTTCTATCCATATGTAATAAGTATATGCATATTCTAGTTACTGGGTAGGAGTGGTAACCAGATTAAATCGGGTATGTTTTTTATCCAGCCGTGTCAATACTGCCCCCTAGCCCTAACAGGATAAGAACAAATTCTTATTTACAATGACGGCCTAGGAACAGTGGATTAACTGCCTTGTTCAGGTGCAGAACGACAGATGTTAACCTTGTCAGCTCAGTGATTTGATCTTGCAACCTTTCAGTTATTAGTCCAACGGTCTAACCACTAGGCTACCTGCCTGTTGATGTCTTTGATTATCTTCTTGACCTTCCTGTGACATCGGGTGCTCTAGGTGTTCTGGAGGGCAGACCGTGTGCCCCAGATGATGCGTTGGGCAGACCGCACCACCCTCTGGAGAGCCATGCAGTTGCGGGCAATGCAGTTGCCATACCAGGCAGTGATACAGCCTAATAAGTTGCTCTCAGCTGTACATCTGTAAAAGATTTTGAGGATCTTAGGGTCCAAGTCAAATTTTTTCAGCCTCCTGAGTTTGAAGAGACACTGTTGCGCCTTCTTCACCACACTGTCTGTGTGGGTGGACCATTTCAGATCGTCTGTGATTTGTACGCTGAGGAACTTGAATAATTTCACCTTCTCCACTGCGGTCCCGTCGATGTGGATAGAGGCGTGCTCCCTCTGCTGTTTCCTGAAATCCTCGATCAGCTCCTTCCTTTTGTTGATGTTGAGTGAGAGTTTATTTTCCTGGCACCGCTCCGCCAGGGTCCTCACCTCCTTCCTGTAGGCTGTCTCATCATTGTTGGTAATCAGGCCTACAACTGTTGTGTCGTCTGCAAACTTAATGATTGAGTTGGAGGTGTGTGTGGCCACGCAGTCGTGGGTAAACAGGGACTACAGGAAGGAGCTGAGCATGCACCTTTGTGGAGCCCCTGTGTTGAGGATCAGTGAAGTGGAGGTGTTGTTTCCTACCTTCACCACCTGGGGGAGGCCCGTCAGGAAGTCCAGGACCCAGTTGCACAGATGGCAGCCTTGCGAGGGTTAACACGTTTAAATGTCTTACTAACGTCAGCCACGGAGAACGAGAGCCCACAGCCCTTGGGAGCAGGCCGCATCAGTGGCACTGTGTTATCCTCAAAGCGGGCGAAGAAGGTGTTTAGCTTGTCCAGGAGCAAGATGTCGGTGTCCGCGACTGGGCTGGTTTTCCCTTTGCAATCCGTGATTGTCTGAAGACCCTGCTACATACGTCTAGTGTCTGAGCCGTTGAATTGCGACTCCACTTTGTCTCTGTACTGACCTTTTGCCTGTTTGATAGCCTTACGGAGAGAATACCTACACTGTTTGTATTCAACTATATTCCCAGTCACCTTGCCATGTTTAAATGTGATGGTTCGGCACTTTTCAGGTTTTAATAGTCACGGTGGGAACAAACATCCACTATTCACTTCCTTATGAACTCAGTCAACTTGTCAATGTATACATCGATGTTATTCTCAGAGGCTACCCGGAACATATCCCAGTCAGTGTGATCAATACAATCTTGGTGTATGGATTTCGATTGGTCAGACCAGCGTTGAATAGCCCTTAGCACGGGTACTTTATTGTCCAGAGACTGAACATTAGCGAGTAATATACTCGGAAGCGGTGGATGGTGTTCCTTCCTCCTGAGTCGGACTAGAAGTCCACTCCGAATAGCTCTTCTTTGCCGGTGGTGTCTTGGAGCAGGCTCTGGGATAAGTTCAATTGCCCAGGGGGTTACGAACTAATGATCCAATTCGGGAAAGTCGTATTTCTGGTCGTAATGCTGGTGAGTTACCGCCGTTCTGATATCCAAAAGTTATTTCCGGCTGTATGTAATAACACAAAAAACTTTGTGGGCTAATAATGTAAGAAATAACACATAAAAAAAAATATATACTTAAAAGTTGCTTAGGAGCTAGAAGCAGAGCTGCCATGTCTGTCAGGCACCATCTTGGTCTAGGCCCTGACATCTCCCCACCCAAATGTTATATATTGCAGAGTGGTATTTTTGTGTATTGTCAGAGAAAATGGTATATGCTAACGCTAAGCTAACTGCGATAACGCTAGCCTGTCAAGCCTATGAGGGTTGCTATTACCTTAGCGGGTACCATTAGCTGGCTCAGTATTGACATGGCTGTACTATGAACCAGTATCTGTCTGATAGAGATGTCGATGATGAGTATGACATGTCTCCTCTCTAATGCCCAGGAAGCTCAGATTCAAACTCCCATTAGACAGCTCTGCAAGCGTTAGTCGGTGAATCCCAAACCAACCCATCACCCTTAACAACTTGCGATGAGAAGAAAACAATTAAATTAATACGATTAAATAAAAACAATTGTGTTGTGTCGTTTGTTCAAATGTTTTATTACCATGACAAGTATCAGTGAAATAATGCTCCCATTACATACAATATTACACACAGTATTACATACAGTTTTACATACAGTATTACATACAGTATTACATACAGTATTACACACAGTATTACATACAGTTTACATACAGTATTACACACAGTATTACTTACAGTATTACATACAGTATTACACACAGTATTACATACAGTTTTACATACAGTATTACACACAGTATTACTTACAGTATTACATACAGTATTACACACAGTATTACTTACAGTATTACATACAGTATTACACACAGTATTACTGACAGTATTACTTACAGTATTACACACAGTATTACACACAGTATTACTTACAGTATTACATACAGTATTACACACAGTATTACTTACAGTATTACACACATTATTACACACAGCATTACATACAGTATTACACAGCATTACATACAGTATTACCCACAGTATTACCCACAGTATTACACACAGTATTACTTACAGTATTACACACAGTATTACTTACAGTATTACACACAGTATTACACACAGCATTACATACAGTATTACCCACAGTATTACTTACAGTATTACCCACAGTATTACACACAGTATTACTTACAGTATTACACACAGTATTACACACAGCATTACATACAGTATTACCCACAGTATTACACACAGTATTACTTACAGTATTACACACAGTATTACACACATCATTACATACAGTATTACCCACAGTATTAGTTACAGTATTACACACAGTATTACACACAGTATTACTTACAGTATTACACACAGCATTACATACAGTATTACCCACAGTGTATGTTAACACATTGTTTAACATGTATTGTGACATACAGGACATATGTAATACACATTTGAATACTGTGAGTCACACATACATGAGCATATAAGCTAACATATAGTCTGACACATTAAGTATTTTATTAGGATCCCCAAGCTACTCTTTCTGGTGTCCAAACAGGAAACAAAACACAACAAATACAATACATAATACATAATACATAACACTATATAATACAATACAAAAATGATATATCAAAATGTCTGTGTCTCTTTACACTCACCGTAGTGCCGTAAGGTGTTTTTTATATCTGGTTTATTAATCTGGTTTTATTGCTAGCTTCAGTTATCTGGGGTGGCAGAGAGTTCCATGTAGTCATGGTTTTATTTAATTCAGTGCGTTTCCCAGCCTCTGTTCTGGACCTGGGGACTGTGAAGAGACCTCTGGTTGCATGTCTTGTGTTGTACCGATGAGTGTCCGTACTGTGTGTCAACTGCTTGAACAAACAGTTTGGTACCTTCAATCCATTAACATCTCTCACAAAGACCAATAGTGATGCAGTCAATCTCTCCTCAACTTTGTGGCAGGAGAGATTGACATGCGTACCACTGACATTCGCCCTCCGTACACATGTACAAGTGCAATACGTGCTGCTCTGTTCTATGTCCTTCTGTGACCACACAACTGGGCAGTAGTCCAGGTGTGACAAAACTAGGGTCCTGTAGGACCTGCCTGGTTGATTTGGATGTCAAGAAAGCAAACTATAAAGGACATATGTAATTAACATTTGTATTGTATGTGTCATACATATACGACAGTATATAAGGTAAAAGACTGTATACATATTGTGACATATGGCAGTCTCTCTCTCTCTTTCTCTCTCTGTCTCTCTCTCTCTCTGTCTCTCTCATCTCTGACATCTCTCCCTTTCTCTCTCTCTCTCTCTCTCTGTCTCTCTCACTCTCTCATCTCTCTCCCTCCCTCCCTCTCTCTCTCTCTCTCTCTCTCTCATCTCTCTGACATCTCTCCCTTCCTCCCTCTCTCTCTCTCTCTCCTTCACTCTCTCTGTAGTAGAAGCAGCTACTCATAAAGAGACTGTCCATCCTTTTACTTCTGTCATTTTTTGGCAGTTACATAAAGCTCTTCCAGCTGGCTGGCTGCCTGAACAATTGGCTGCTATTAATGTCCGTGCATAATTAGCTTACGTAATACATGTTCTGTTAGTGTGTTTTTAGAGGCCAAACAGCTGGGGCTATTGGCTGTTTCTACACTAACACAACACACTGAGTTGGGTGCCATCTAGCTACTGTAGCATTGACATTCATTTCAAAAGGAAGAAGAAGCTACCATTGGGAAAAATGTACGTTACAGCGCTTATTTAATTGTTATTCAGGTCAAGTGAGGTTCGGTCCTTATAAGTCCCGTAACCTCGCTGGTCTATCATTTGAGACCATGGAAAACAACCCCCATCTGCTTTACACTGTAATATTACTAACAGCTCCTGTTGTTGGGGTGACTGGAGTTCTATTGTAATATTCTCTCTGGCCACAAGATGGCGACAAAGGTTCATGGAACGCTCAGCCACTCTATCTCTGCGTCTGTCTGGGTAACCGTCACAGTGTGAATGGCGAGGGCAGAATTGGAGGCACCCCTTTTCACACACAAACACACACATCTAATAGTGTGATAGGGTAATATCTTGGTTACATTAGACAGATGGTTACTTATTAAGGCACAAAGAAGGTTGGTCAGGGTGGATGGATAGGCATTTAATGCGAACGTCAACCAACCAAAAACTCATCACGGACAGGATTTTATCTAATTAGCAACTTCTCAACTACTTAGTACTTTTGAGCTATTTTGCAGCTACTTAGCCTTTTAACTAACCCTTCCCCTAACCCTAACCTTAACATTAACCCTTAATCCTAACCTTAACTCTTTTAGCTAACCCTCCCCCCTAACCTGAACCTTAACCCTTTAACCTAACTCCTAAACTTAACCCCTAGCCTAGCTAACGTTGGGGCGGAAGGTAGCCTAGTACGTTGGGCCAGTAACCGTAAGGTTACATTTAAACATTTAAAAAAAAATTGCGAGCTAGCTAACGTTAGCGACCTAGCCAGCTAGCTAGAATTCGTAACATATCATACATTTTGCAAATGTGTAACATTGTACATTTAGCAAATTCGTAACACATTCATCTGAAATGGGTGATGGACATCCACAAATGAATACCTACCATCCGAAAAGTAACATATCACACTAAAAAGGAGCGTCTCGGATTTACGTACAGAATAAAAACGAAATAGTCTGAGACCAGGTTGTCGCACGATGCATCACATTTTCATACAAATGACAGAATGACAAATGACAGCAGTATGTCTTTCCAACATCTATCATACGGCGGTCGTACCTTGTCGGGGGGGGGGGAATTAGACAGGAGAACATGTTGTAGATAGAGACAGGATAGATGTACAGGCTGTAATGTTAGAAAATATGGAAAAAACCAAAGGGCTCTGAATACATTCCCGAATGCACTGTGTATGAACTGTACAGTATGCACGACCGGTGTTGTGTAACAAATCACTTAGACAGATGCAAGTTGGAATCCACTAATAACGTTCCACCCATACAGATTATTAACTTTGGTTACATCCTACATTGGCACCCTATTCCCCAAATAGAGCTCTGGTCAAAAGTAGTGCACTATATAGGGAATAGGGTGCCATTTTGGACTAACTGTCAGGCTCCCAGACAACAACACCAGACAGACGAGAGGTGCCAGAGAACAATGTGTTTTGCAGCGATAAGTCAAGAAAAAGTGAGCTTGTTTTGTTTACAAAGGATGTAGTCATTTGCACTACAACATAACAGCGTTTTTTTTTGGTCAAAAATGGCAGCTGTTGCAGCCAATGCTTTTGTAGTACAGGGTCTTGACGTGTAGAATTAAACGTATCCAGCAGAAAGGCGTGTTTATGTCACGTCTATGTGTCAATCAAACTGAAGATTATTTCAGGCTAATTTTTAGGAGAGCTCAGAAGCATCTGGATTCTGAGTTCTCATATCTCCCTGTAACCAAAAACAAAACCCATTGACAATATTTACTTTATATGGTAATAGTTATGGTTGACCGTTTCTAATTCCTCTTTCCTCTCCACCGTTCAGCACTACACTGTATGGAAAACGAGAGTGAGGATGACTCAACTCTAAAAGTAGCTAGGTGCACTCCCATAAAAGTATATCTGTCAGTTTGTAGTTTGTACACAACAACCAGGGTGAAAACACGAAAGGAAAGAAGGAAGGAAGGAATTCAAAACAGCACAAACAGGGAAGAAATGGATATACATAACAACCATAATTCTGTGTACCTTCGCTCAGCGAACACAGACTCGAAGAGAGAACGTCGTGCATTTGGAGGAGGAAGTTCAGGGCGAGTTCACACGGTCTCACACGTTTTTTTAAAAAGTTAAGCGGATAGAAAAATGAACTTGCTAATTGCTAACACATCTGTGTCCTGACTAAATATGAAGGCACACGTAGAGAGAGTAGGGATCAGACAGAGGCTGTGTTCCAAACGATATCCTATTGTGTTAATAATGTGTATAATGTTAACCAATGGGGCTCCAACAACAAGCTGCATATGCCACTCTATCACCATACTTAAAGCACTACCTTTGACCAGAGGCCAATATAGGGAATATAGGGTGCCATTTTGGACTTCAATGAACCTATGTAGTGCACTACTTTTGACCATTGGCTCTGGTTAAAAGTAGTGCACTACGTAAGAAATAGGGTGCCATTTGGGATGCCGGTCTCAGACCGAAGTTCAACGTGAGAACTAGGAGAAGAGTCTTTGAAGTGATGCATTGTGGGTTGTAAATCAGACGAGAAGTCCGAGAGGACACGACACACTCAACGGAGACGCCTGTCTCTCTTTCCTGCCTGCTATGTTTAAAACATTGTGTGCGTCGCAAATGGTACCTTAATCCCTTTATAGTGCACTATTTTTGATTGAACCATAGGGGGCTCTGGTCAAAAGCAGTGCACTATATAGGGAATAAAGGTGCAATTGGGGACACAGTCAGAGATTGGGAACCTGGTTAGAAAACCACTAATGAGTTTCCTCTTCAATCTCCTCCAATTTGTTCATCCTTTGTGTTTTGGGGCCGTAGAGGGTTCTCGGTGCCAAGTCCTGTAATGGTGTATTCATTGATCCCCACTGTGAATCTTAACCCCTGTTCTAGTGAATCTCAATCTCAACACAATTTCACATGGAAAATACAATAGGTCTTGGCGAATAGGAAGTGAATTATGGATTTGCTGCAGTTAAATTAAGATGACAAAGAAAGGGAGAGGAGGGAGGGGAGGGAGGGGGAGGCGGAGAAAGAAAAAAAACAGAAGAAAAAAAAACAAGTCTTTAAACGGCTCCAAAGGGATGTAATTTGGGAAATGGCAATGGAGCTGCATTGCAGTGTAACAAGTCACCAGTTATTCCCTTATAAAAGACTACTGCTTATTGCTTTCTACTCCTCCTCTCTATCTCTCTTGTTCTTGCTCCTCTGTTCTCCTTCCCCCCCTTTGTCCCCCACCCCCCTCCTCGCTCTCTGCTCTGGATGTGTCAGCCTGAGAGTCCAGAGAACCTTTGAAATTGTGGACCAATCATCATACGTAACTATTAGCCAATGATTTATTGTGTTTCAGGATCAAATGATTTCTCCGTTAGTGTTGAAACCAACTAAAATGTGTTATTAATTGTACTTATAATGTAATAAGTATGTGATGTACCTTGAAGTGTGTGTGTGTGTACATGCGCTTGTGCACGTGAGTATGTGCAGGTGTGTATACATGTGTTAATACTGTACCTGCGTATGTGTTTTTTTTGTTTGTTGTTGATTTGATTAGGATCCTCATTAGTAGACTCCAATGGAGACAGCTAGTCTTACTGGGGTCTGACATATAACTAAAAAAAGACATTACAGACAAAAAGACTTTACAATTTACATACATTTAAAAACGTTAACATGTTGTTTGTGTGAGTACCTCTATCAGTTACACATAGTGTACATGTCAGTACACACAACAAGTAGGTCACACTTGTGCTATATAACATGGAATGGACTTCCATGCGCTCATAGCTCTGTATAATATTGTACGTTTCCTAGAATATTTTCTGGACCTGGGGACTGTGAAAAGACCCCTGGTGTCATGTCTAGTGGGGTAAGTGTATGTGTCAGTGCTGAGTGTATGTTGTCTATGCAAACAATTTGCAATTTCCAACACATTGTTTCTTATAAAAAAGAAGTGATGCAGACAGTCTCTCCTCAACTCTTAGCCAAGAGAGGCTGGCATGCATAGTATTTATATCAGCCCTCTGAAGGAAGCTGATGGGTCTGCTGTTAGAACCAGTAAAAGCTGTTTTTACCACTCTTGGGTAGTGGAATGACTTTGGCTTCCCTCCAGGCCTGAGGACAAAGACTTTCCTCTAGGCTCAAATTAAAGATATGACAGATAGGAGTGGCTATAGAGTCAGCTACCATCCTCAGTAGCTTTCCATATAAGTTATCAATGCCAAGAGGATTATCATTTTTACCTCCTCTCCCACACTAACTTAACAAAATTCAAACTTGCAATTATTTTCTTTCATTATTCGTTTTTTTTAATACATGATTACGATGGCTCACTGGTCATTGTTAGCATTTCGTGTCTAAGTTTGCCCACTTTGTCAATGAAGTAATCATTCAAATAATTTTTGGCAAAATCAAATGGTTTTGTGATGAATCAGTCAACTCATTCGAATAAAAGATGGAGTTAAATTTGTCTTTCTGCCCATAATTTCATTTAAAGTACTCCAACGATTTTTTCCCCATCATTCATTATATCATTGATCTTGGCTTCATAATACAGTTCATTCTTCTTTTTGTTGAGTTCAGTCACATAATTTCTTAAATTTGCAGTAAGTACACCAGTCAGCCAAACTTATCAGCCACTCCTTTTGTCCCAACTCTTACAACCTTACATCTATCCACACCTCTAACAGTCAGTTTCTTAACAGGTAAATGTTTATCAATAATTGTAAGAAGCAATTTCAAAAATGTCATAAATAAATAAGTGCAGTGTCTGCATGTTCCTTATTAATCACATCAGACCAACAAATATTTGTAACATCATCCACATAAGTAAGAATCATAGCAAAATATTTTTTATGATCTCTTATACATTATTTTAGGATCAGCTTTGGAACCTTGGCTTTCCTGGATGTAGCCACTTTATTGTGATCACTGCATCCAATGGGTACGGATACAGCTTTATAACAAAGCTCTATTGTATTAATACAAATGTGATCAATACATGTGGATGATCTTGTTCCTGTAGTGTTTGTAAACACCCTGGTAGGTTGATTAATAACCTGAAACAGATTACAGGCACCGGTTACAGTGAGAAGTTACCTCTTGAACGGACAGCTTCATGAAAACCAGTCAATATTCAGGTACCCAAGAAAGTAGACCTATCTGATTACATCACATACACTATCAAACATTTCACACATGTTATTAAGATACTGAGTGTTAGCACTTGGTGCCGGGGCGGCAGGTATCCTAGTGGTTAACGCGTTGGACTAGTAACCCGAAAGGTTGCAAGATCATATCCCCGAGCTGACGAGGTAAAAATATGTTGTTCTGTCCCTGAACAAGGCAGTTAACCCACTGTTCCTAGGCTGTCATTGAAAATAAGAATTTGTTCTTAACTGACTTGCCTAGTTAAATATATATAAAAAAATATATTATATAAACTAATTTATAAAAACGTGACCACTGGAATATTACATTTACATAAGTATTCAGACCCTTTACTCAGTACTTTGTTGAAGCACCTTTGGCAGCGATTACAGCCTCCAGTCTTCTTGGGTATGACGCTACACACTTGGCATACTTGTATATGGGGAGTGTCTCTCATTCTTCTCTGCAGATCCTCTCAAGCTCTGTCAGGTTGGATGGGGAGAGTCGCAGCACAGCTATTTTCAGGTCTCTTCAGGGATGTTAGATCGGGTTTAAGTCTGGGCTCTGGCTAGGCCACTCAAGGACATTCAGAGACTTGTCCCAAAGTCACTCCTGAGTTGTCTTGGCTGTGTGCTTAGGGTCGTTGTCCTGTTGGAAGGTGAACCGTCGCACCAGTTTGAGGTCCTTAGCGCTCTGGAACAGGTTTTCATCAAGGATCTCTCAGTACTTTGCTCCATTCATCTTTGCCTCGATCCTGACTAGTCTCCTAGTCCCTGCCACTGAAAAACATCCCCAGAGCATGATGCTGCCACCACCATGCTTCACCGTAGGGATGGTGCCAGGTTTCCTCCAGACGTGACGCTTGGCAATCAGGCCAAATAGTTCAATCTTGGTTTCATCAGACCAGAGAATCTTGTTTCTCATGGTCTGAAAGTCTTCTGGTGCCTTTGGCAAACTCAGAGCGGGCTGTCATGTGCCTTTTACTGAGGAGTGGCTTCTGTCTGGCCGCTCTACCATAAAGGCGTGATTGGTGGAATTCTGCAGAGATGGTTGTCCTTCTGCAAGGTTCTCCCATCTCCACAGAGGAACTGTAGAGCTCTGACAGAGTGAACAACTTATTCTTGGTCACCTCCCTGACCAATGCCCTTCTCACCCGATTGCTCAGTTTGGCCGAGCGGCCAGCTCTAGGAAGAGTGTTGGTGGTTCCAGACTTCTTCCATTTAAAAATGATGGAGGACACTGTGTTCTTGGGGCCTTCAATGCTGCAGACATTTTTTGGTACCCTTCCCCAGATCTGTGCCTCGACACAATCCTGTTTCAGAGCTCTACAGACAATTCCTTCGAACTCATGACATGCACAGTCAACTTTAGGACCGTATATAGACAGGTCCAAATCATGTCCAGTCAATTGAGTTTACAGCAGGTGGACTCCAATCAAGTTATAGAAACATAAATGGAAACAGGATGCACCTGAGCTAAATTTCGAATCTCATAACAAAAGGTCTGAATACTTATGTAAATAAGGTATTTCTGGTTTTTTATATATATATATTTGCTAAAATGTCTAAAAACCTGTTTTCGCTTTGTCATTATGGGGTATTGTGATGTCATTACGGGGTATTGTGATGCCATTACGGGGTATTGTGTGTAGAATGATGAGTATTGATGAGGAATTTTTTTGTTGTTGTTGCGATTTTAGAATAAGGCTGTAATGTAACAAAATGTGGAAAAAGGGAAGTGGTCTGAATACTTTCTGAATGAACGGTACAGTGCACTACTGTTCACCAAAACGTGTTTTGTTATCGAAATTGTCAACAAAAGTTAATCACGAAGCCAGTTGTGAAGAGAAAGAATCCTTCTAAAGCGTTCAATGCCATGATTCAGAGAGGGCACAAGGACAGATATGATTGGTCTTTTATTAGTGTCTAGCAGAGAGTCAATCAGCTCTTTAAAATCCAGTTTCAACTGTTCAGAGCTGCCCTTCATAATGCCATTAAAACCCAGATGGACTCCGATAAAATCGATGTCCGTGCCCTGAAATAGCGCATTCGTGAGTAGCTTAGTAATGTAATTTACTCAAGCTCCAATAGATTTTTTCACCAAGAACAATCACATTTCTTACCACGGAGCTGCCAAAATAAAGGCTGGCGAGAAGGACGAGGAAATCCACCCACTCCCATGCGTCACAGGATTTGGAGAACCCTTTAAGGACGGGCGATAGGCATGATAACTTGAGCCCGCAGCTCCTGACGTCTGGTGCAGGCCTCCAACAGATGGAGAAGCCCCGCTCGATCCAGAGCAGGGACTGAAGGGTGCCGACGTAGGAGTAGGCACAGCGGACGCAGACACAGGTACCCCAGCGACGACGGTGCAGAAAGTTCAGGCTTGAGGGTGGCGAATCTATTCGTTGTTTCTATGCACTCCATGCCTCTTGTTGGGAGTGTAGACTGCTTTGCTGGAGGCTGCTGTCTTTGGCTTCCACGGATTGTGATATGCGACCATCGTTGATTGCCATGCTCCTTAGACTCCTCTATCAGATGGGAGAGGAGAGGAGAGGCAGGAGATGACAGCTTATCGGCCCTGGTCAAAAGTAGTGAAGGGAATAGGGTGCCATTTGGGACTTATCCATGGACTAGGCCACTTCTCTTCCTGTTCCCAGGCTTTGGTACAATTTTAGAGTTTCTTACAGTCCATGGAAAACAGTCTGTCTACAGAGCGTTCTACAACTCTGCTATTTAATTCATTAAGACGTTGGGTGGGGTGCTAATCTGACATACGGAATTGTTTTAAGACATAACAAAAAAAATCATAAGAAACAAGTTTTTGAAGTGTCAGTCCTAAATTTAGTAGATATAAAACAAATCAGTAAATATAGAGTACCAGTCAAAAGTTTGGACACACCGACTTATTCAAGGGTTTTTCTTTATTTTTACTATTTTCTACACTGAAGAATTAAAAACTATGAAATAACACATATGGAATCACATAGTAAGCAAAAAACGGTTAAATAAATCAAAATATATTTTATATTTGAGATTTTTCAAAGTAGCCAACACTTGCCTTGATGACACCTTTGTACACTCTTGGCATTCTCTCAACCAGCTTCACCTGGAATGCTTTTCCAACAGTCTTGAAGGATTTCCCACACATGCTTAGCACTTGTTGGCTGCTTTTCCTTCACTCTGCAGTCCAACTCATCCCAAACCATCTCAATTGGGTTGAGGTTGGGTGATGGGGAGGCCAGGTCATCTGATGCAGCACTCCATCACACTCCTTCTTGGTAAAATAGCCCTTACACAGCCTGGAGGTGTGTTGGGTCATTGTCCTGTTGAAAAATAAATGATAATCCCACTAAGCGCAAACCAGATGGAATGGCGTATTGCTGCAGAATGCTGTGGTAGCCATGCGGGTTAAGTGTGCCTTCAATTCTAAATACAATCACTGACAGTGTCACCATCAAAGCACCCCCACACCATCACACCACTTCTTCCATGCATCACGGTGGGAACCATACATGTGGAGATCATCCGTTCACCTACTCACATAGACACGGAGGTTGGAACCAAAAGAAGCCACTACTAAATAAGCAAGAATTTTGCTAGGACAGTCTGGGAGTGGTCTGTGTGGGGAGGTGAAAACTGAAAAATAGCTGTTATTGGCAGAGCGGTTTGGCAGATACGAACTCTTTGTTATTGGTCTATTAACTAAATTTACCACATGGTGATGTCACTACGGAAAAAAAGAAACTCACGCCCATCCAAACCTGCTGATTAGAAGGTCCTGTGCAGATTAGATTTTCAATCAGAAACTATCACAACTAACCAGAAACAATCACATTTTTCCACACCACTTTTACAGAAGAAAAGAAAAACGTGATTTTGACTGCACTAGGCCTAAAAGATGTAATTAGTTTTCTATCAGACTGAAAAAGAATACTCTACTGACTGTAAATCATTCTGGATTAAAGCATCTGTGGAATATAAATGTATAGCTATCTAGCGAGATGTGCAAGGTGCAATGCGTTTACACAGACAGCCCATTCGGATATTTCTTCCACTAATTGGTCCTTTGACCAATCAATCCCGATTTTTTTCACACCAGATCTTTTTGAGAGCTGATTTGATTGGTCAAAAGACCAATTAGTAACAAAACAATTATTGGGCTGCCTGTATAAAATGCAGCCAAAGAAATGTTGAACTATTTGACATCATCAGTTTATAAATAGGGGGAGCGGTAGCTAACTGAAACAAAAACAAGGAAAGCCATGTGCTCAGAGAAAAACAAAGCAACAACAAAGGAGGAGTTAGCTAGCTAAATAAGTAGCAATAATAGATTTGATTCACATTTCAATAAGACAGGCATGCAACGATAAAGCATCTAACGTTACACTTCTATTTTAATTTCAAGTTGCATTGCTGATATTCCATGATGCTAACGCATTTAGCCTCAAAAAGCACAAAGGCATTGCTTGCAATGGACACAGGAGCTAGCTAGCCGTTATAAGACAAGGAGGTAGCCATCAACTGTCAACCACATTTCTGCAGTGTGCAACACATGCACAAAATAATCTCAAGATTGTCAATTCATATTTCACAATTATGCTAGCTATCATCAATAACTAAATGAATGAAAGGAACACATGATTAATGAGCTTGGTAACTGTAGCCAGGTTAGCTAATCATGTTTTAACTAGCTAATCATGTTTTCCTTTTAGCTAACTGAGCATGCAGAACTAGCTAGCCATCTTTAGCTTACTTGCTTTAGTCTCAACACAGAAGATGAGGGGTGAACGGGCCGAGGTTATGTTAGCTATGAGGTGGGGAGGGCAAGTGCTGTCGTTTTTCAAGTTTGGCAGGTGCCCTTGGTGTCTGAAGGTTCAGTTGCGACGACAAGGCACATATCATTGCTAGCTAGCTAGCAGGCAGATATCGTTAGCTTAGCTAGCTACCGCCAAATCAAAAAATAGCCTAAGGCTACTTAGCTAACTGGTTAATGTTAGCTGGCCCCCACACCTCCCCAGCCCCCTCAACTCTTCACCTCCACAGCCAGCACTTCAGCCTCCTAAATTATCTATCACAATCAACACCAGGCCATACTAATAAACTCACACCAACTACAATTTAAATAAACAACCCCTCACCTCAACTTTAGCCCCTGCCCCCATCTATCCCGTTAATCAACACCAATTCCACTGATAAAGTCACGATGTATATGAGGTCTAATAGCCGCCGAGATACTCCAGCCTACTCAAATCAAATCAAATCAAATTTATTTTTTTTTTTTTTTTTTTCAAATCAAATTTATTTTTATATAGCCCTTCGTACATCAGCTGATATTCTCAAAGTGCTGTACAGAAACCCAGCCTAAAACCCCAAACAGCAAGCAAAGCATGTGAAAGAAGCACGGTGGCTAGGAAAAACTCCCTAGGAAAAACTCCCTAGAAAGGCCAAAAACCTAGGAAGAAACCTAGAGAGGAACCAGGCTATGAGGGGTGGCCAGTCCTCTTCTGGCTGTGCAGGGTGGATATTAAAACAGAACATGGTCAAAATGTTAAAATGTTAAAATGTTCATAAATGACCAGCATGGTCAAATAATAATAATCATAGTAGTTGTCGAGGGTGCAACAAGCACGTCCGGTGAACAGGTCAGGGTTCCATAGCCGCAGGCAGAACAGTTGAAACTGGAGCAGCAGCACGGCCAGGTGGACTGGGGACAGCAAGGAGTCATCATACCAGGTAGTCCTGAGGCATGGTCCTAGGGCTCAGGTCCTCCGAGAGAAAGACAGAAAGAGAGAAAGAGAGAATTAGAGAGAGCATATTTAAATACACACAGGACACCGGATAAGACAAGAGAAATACTCCAGATGTAACAGACTGACCCTAGCCCCCCGACACATAAACTACTGCAGCATAAATACTGGAGGCTGAGACAGGAGGGATCAGAAGACACTGTGGCCCCATCCGATGATACCCCGGACAGGGCCAAACAGGCAGGATATAACCCCACCCACTTTGCCAAAGCACAGCCCCCACACCACTAGAGGGATGTCTCCAACCACCAACTTACCGTCCTAAGACAAGGCCGAGTATAGCCCACAACGATCTCCGCCATGGCACAACCCAAGGGGGGGGCGCCAACCCAGACAGGAAGACCACGTCAGTGACTCAACCCACTCAAGTGACGCACCCCTCCCATGGACGGCATGGAAGAACACCAGTAGGCCAGTGACTCAGCCTCTGTAAAAGGGTTAGAGGCAGAGAATCCCAGTGGAAAGAGGGGAACCGGCAAGGCAGAGACAGCAAGGGCGGTTCGTTGCTCCAGCCTTTCCGTTCACCTTCACACTCCTGGGCCAGACTATACTTAATCATAGGACCTACTGAAGAGATAAGTCTTCAGTAAAGACTTAAAGGTTGAGACTGAGTCTGCGTCTCTCACATTGGTAGGCAGACCATTCCATAAAAATGGAGCTCTATAGGAGAAAGCCCTACCTCCAGCCGTTTGCTTAGAAATTCTAGGGACAATTAGGAGGCCTGCGTCTTGTGACCGTAGCGTACGTGTAGGTATGTACGGCAGGACCAAATCGGAAAGATAGGTAGGAGCAAGCCCATGTAATGCTTTGTAGGTTAGCAGTAAAACCTTGAAATCAGCCCTTGCCTTAACAGGAAGCCAGTGTAGGGAGGCTAACACTGGAGTAATATGATCAAATTTTTTGGTTCTAGTCAGGATTCTAGCAGCCGTATTTAGCACTAACTGAAGTTTATTTAGTGCTTTATCCGGGTAGCCGGAAAGTAGAGCATTGCAGTAGTCCAGCCTAGAAGTAACAAAAGCATGGATTAATTTTTCTGCGTCATTTTTGGACAGAAAATTTCTGATTTTTGCAATGTTACGTAGATGGAAAAAAGCTGTCCTTGAAACAGTCTTGATATGTTCTTCAAAAGAGAGATCAGGGTCCAGAGTAACGCCGAGGTCCTTCACAGTTTTATTTGAGACGACTGTACAACCATCCAGATTAATTGTCAGATTCAACAGAAGATCTCTTTGTTTCTTGGGACCTAGAACAAGCATCTCTGTTTTGTCCGAGTTTAAAAGTAGAAAGTTTGCAGCCATCCACTTCTTTATGTCTGAAACACAGGCTTCTAGCGAGGGCAATTTTTGGGGGCTTCACCATGTTTCATTGAAATGTACAGCTGTGTGTCGTCTGCATAGCAGTGAAATTTAACATTATGTTTTCGAATGACATCCCCAAGAGGTAAAATATATAGTGAAAACAATAGTGGTCCTAAAACGGAACCTTGAGGAACACCGAAATTTACAATTGATTTGTCAGAGGACAAACCATTCACAGAGACAAACTGATATCTTTCCGACAGATAAGATCTAAACCAGGCCAGAACTTGTCCATGTAGACCAATTTGGGTTTCCAATCTCTCCAAAAGAATGTGGTGATCGATGGTATCAAAAGCGGCACTAAGATCTAGGAGCACGAGGACAGATGCAGAGCCTCGGTCTGACGTCATTAAAAGGTCATTTACCACCTTCACAAGTGCAGTCTCAGTGCTATGATGGGGTCTAAAACCAGACTGAAGCGTTTCGTATACATTGTTTGTCTTCAGGAAGGCAGTCAGTTGCTGTGCAACAGCTTTTTCTAAGATTTTGGAGAGGAATGGAAGATTCGATATAGGCCGATAGTTTTTTATAATTTCTGGATCAAGATTCGGCTTTTTCAAGAGAGGCTTTATTACTGCCACTTTTAGTGAGCTTGGTACACATCCGGTGGATAGAGAGCCGTTTATTATGTTCAACATAGGAGGGCCAAGCACAGGAAGCAGCTCTTTCAGTAGTTTAGTTGGAATAGGGTCCAGTATGCAGCTTGAGGGTTTGGAGGCCATGATTATTTTCATCATTGCGTCAAGAGATATAGTACTAAAACACTTTAGTATCTCCCTTGATCCTAGGTCCTGGCAGAGTTGTGCAGACTCAGGACAATGGAGCTTTGGAGGAATACCCAGATTTAAAGAGGAGTCTGTAATTTGCTTTCTAATGATCATGATCTTTTCCTCAAAGAAGTTCATAAATTTATTACTGCTGAAGTGAAAGCCATCCTCCATTTGCGAAGGCTGCTTTTTAGTTAGCTTTGCGACAGTATCAAAAAGAAATTTCGGATTGTTCTTATTTTCCTCAATTAAGTTGGAAAAATAGGATGATCGAGCAGCAGTAAGGGCTCTTCGATACTGCACGGTACTGTCTTTCCAAGCTAGTCGGAAGACTTCCAGTTTGGTGTGGCGCCATTTCCGTTCCAATTTTCTGGAAGCTTGCTTCAGAGCTCGTGTATTTTCTGTATACCAGGGAGCTAGTTTCTTATGACAGATGTTTTTAGTTTTTAGGGGTGCAACTGCATCTAGGGTATTGCGCAAGGTTAAATTGAGTTCCTCGGTTAGGTGGTTAACTGATTTTTTGTCCTCTGACGTCCTTGGGTAGGCAGAGGCAGTCTGGAAGGGCATCAAGGAATCTTTGGGTTGTCTGAGAATTTATAGCACGACTTTTAATGCTCCTTGGTTGGGGTCTGAGCAGATTATTTGTTGCAATTGCAAACGTAATAAAATGGTGGTCCGATAGTCCAGGATTATGAGGAAAAACATTTAGATCCACAACATTTATTCCATGGGACAAAACTAGGTCCAGAGTATGACTGTGGCAGTGAGTAGGTCCAGAGACATGTTGGACAAAACCCACTGAGTCGATGATGGCTCCGAAAGCCTTTTGGAGTGGGTCTGTGGACTTTTCCATGTGAATGTTAAAGTCACCAAAAATTAGAATATTATCTGCTATGACTACAAGATCCGATAGGAATTCAGGGAACTCAGTGAGGAACACTGCATATGGCCCAGGAGGCCTATAAACAGTAGCTATAAAAAGTGAGTGAGTAGGCTGCATAGATTTCATGACTAGAAGCTCAAAAGACGAAAACGTCATTGTTGTTTTTTTTTGTAAATTGAAATTTGCTATCGTAAATGTTAGCAACACCTCCGCCTTTGCCGGATGCACGGGGGTATGGTCACTAATGTAACCTGGGGGTGAGGCCTCATTTAACACAGTAAATTCATCAGGCTTAAGCCATGTTTCAGTCAGGCCAATCACATCAAGATTATTATCAGTGATTAGTTCATTGACTATAACTGCCTTGGAAGTGAGGGATCTAACATTAAGTAACCCAATTTTGAGATGTGAGGTATCACAATCTCTTTCAATAATGGCAGGAATGGAGGAGGTCTTTATACTAGTGAGATTGCTAAAGCGAACACCGCCATTTTTAATTTTGCCCAACCTAGATCGAGGCACAGACACGGTCTCAATGGGGGAAGCTGAGCTGACTACACTGACTGTGCTAGTGGCAGACTCCACTAAGCTGGCAGGCTGGCTAACAGCCTGCTGCCTGGCCTGCACCCTATTTCATTGTGGAGCTAGAGGAGTTAGAGCCCTGTCTATGTTCGTAGATAAGATGAGAGCACCCCTCCAGCTAGGATGGAGTCCGTCACTCCTCAACAGGCCAGGCTTGGTCCTGTTTGTGGGTGAGTCCCAGAAAGAGGGCCAATTATCTACAAATTCTATCTTTTGGGAGGGGCAGAAAACAGTTTTCAACCAGCGATTGAGTTGTGAGACTCTGCTGTAGAGCTCATCACTCCCCCTAACTGGGAGGGGGCCAGAGACAATTAATCGATGCCGACACATCTTTCTAGCTGATTTACACGCTGAAGCTATGTTGCGCTTGGTGACCTCTGACTGTTTCATCCTAACATCGTTGGTGCCGACGTGGATAACAATATCTCTATACTCTCTACACTCGCCAGTTTTAGCTTTAGCCAGCACCGTCTTTAGATTAGCCTTAACGTCGGTAGCCCTGCCCCCTGGTAAACAGTGTATGATCGCTGGATGATTAGTTTTAAGTCTAATACTGCGGGTAATGGAGTCGCCAATGACTAGGGTTTTCAATTTGTCAGAGCTAATGGTGGGAGCCGTCGGCGTCTCAGACCCCACAACGGGAGGAGTAGAGACCAGAGAAGTCTCGGCCTCCGACTCCGACTCGCTTAATGGGGAGAACCGGTTGAAAGTTTCTGTCGGCTGAATAAGCGACACCGGTTGAGCATTCCTACAGCGTTTCCCTCCAGAAGCCATGAGAAAGATGTCCGGCTGCGGGGACCGTGCGAGGGGGTTTATACTAACGTTACTATCTGTACTTACTGGTGGCACAGACGCTGTTTCATCCTTTCCTACACTGAAATTACCCTTGCCTAACGATCGCGTCTGAAGCTGGGCTTGCAGCACAGCTATCCTTGCCGTAAAGGCGATCGTTCTCCTGTATATTATAAATACAACGACTGCAATTAGAAGGCATCATGTTAATGTTACTTAGCTTCGGCTGTTTGAAGTCCTGACGAACCATGTCCAGATAAAACCTCCGGGGATGAATGAAAAAAGTTGAGTGAGGAAAAAAGTTGAGTGAGGGAAAAAGTAAAAATATACGGTAATGAAAAAGTAAAAAACCGTCAGGTATCAAAGTAAGATCGGCAACAAAAACGCACAGCAGCGTAAACAAGTCTGCAAGTTGTGACCGGAAACAGGAAGTGTTTCCGGTGTGTCACACCTCTAGAGTAAGAGTACTCCTCCATGATAGGTCAGCTACATCATCACCCTGCTCCTCCATGATAGGTCAGCTACATCATCACCCCTGCTCCTCCATGATAGGTCAGCTACATCATCATCCCTGCTCCTCCATGATAGGTCAGCTACATCATCACCCCTGCTCCTCCATGATAGGTCAGCTACATCATCACCCCTGCTCCTCCATGATAGGTCAGCTACATCATCACTCCTGCTCCTCCATGATAGGTCAGCTACATCTTCACTCCAGCTCCTCCCTGATAGGTCAGCTACATCATCCTGCTCCTCCATGATAGGTCAGCTACATCATCACTCCTGCTCCTCCATGATAGGTCAGCTACATCATCACCCCTGCTCCTCCATGATAGGTCAGCTACATCATCACCCCTGTTCCTCCATGATAGGTCAGCTACATCATCACCCCTGTTCCTCCATGACATGTCAGCTACATCATTATCCTGCTCCTCCATGATAGGTCAGCTACATCATCACCCCTGCTCCTCAATGATAGGTCAGCTACATCATTCTGCTCCTCCATGATAGGTCAGCTACATCATCACCCCTGGTCCTCCATGATAGGTCAACTACATCATCCTGCTCCTCCATGATAGATCAGCTACATCATCATCCTGCTCCTCCATGATATGTCAGCTACATCATAAGCCTGCTCCTCCATGATAGGTCAGCTACATCATCACCCTGCTTCTCCATGATAGGTCAGCTACATCGTCACCCCTGCTCCTCCAAGAAAGGTCAGCTACATCATCACCCCTGCTTCTCCATGATAGGTCAGCTACATCATCACCCCTGCTCCTCCATGATAGGTCAGTTGCATCATCACCCCTGCTCCTCCATGATAGGTCAGCTACATCATCACCCTGATCCTCCATGATAGGTCAGCTACATCATCACCCCTGCTCCTCCATGTTAGGTCAGCGACATCATCACCCCTGCTCCTCCATGATAGGTAAGCTACATCATTCTGCTCCTCCATTATAGGTCAGCTACATCATCACTCCTGCTCCTCCCTGATAGGTCAGCTACATCATCCTGCTCCTCCATGATAGGTCAGCTACATCATCATCCTGCTCCTTCATGATAGGTCAGCTACATCATCACCCCTGCTCCTCCATGATAGGTCAGCTACAACATCACCTCTGCTCGTCCATGATAGGTCAGCTACATCATTCTGCTCATCCATGATAGGTCAGCTACATCATCACCCATGCTCCTCCATGATAGGCCAGCTACATCAACATCCTGCTCATACATGATAGGTCAGCTACATCATCACCCCTGCTCCTCCATCAAAGGTCAGCTACATCATCACCCCTGCTCCTCCATGATAGGTCAGCTACATCATCACCCCTGCTCCTCCATGATAGGTCAGCTACATCATCACCCCTGCTCCTCCATGATAGGTCAGCTACAACATCACCTCTGCTCGTCCATGATAGGTCAGCTACATCATTCTGCTCATCCATGATAGGTCAGCTACATCATCACCCATGCTCCTCCATGATAGGCCAGCTACATCATCATCCTGCTCATCCATGATAGGTCAGCTACATCATCACCCCTGCTCCTCCATGATAGGTCAGCTACATCATCACCCCTGCTCCTCCATGATAGGTCAGCTACATCATCACCCCTGCTCCTCCATGATAGGTCAGCTACATCATCACCCCTGCTCCTCCATGATAGGTCAGCTACATCAATCTGCTCCTCCATGAGAGGTCAGCTACATCATCACCCCTGCTCCTCCATGATAGGTCAGCTACATCATCACTCCTGCTCCTCCATGATAGGTCAGCTACATCATCACCCCTGCTCCTCCATGATAGGTCAGCTACATCATCACCCCTGCTCCTCCATGTTAGGTCAGCGACATCATCACCCCTGCTCCTCCATGATAGGTAAGCTACATCATTCTGCTCCTCCATTATAGGTCAGCTACATCATCACTCCTGCTCCTCCATGATAGGTCAGCTACATCATCCTGCTCCTCCATGATAGGTCAGCTACATCATCATCCTGCTCCTTCATGATAGGTCAGCGACATCATCACCCCTGCTCCTCCATGATAGGTCAGCTACAACATCACCTCTGCTCGTCCATGATAGGTCAGCTACATCATTCTGCTCATCCATGATAGGTCAGCTACAACATCACCCATGCTCCTCCATGATAGGCCAGCTACATCAACATCCTGCTCATACATGATAGGTCAGCTACATCATCACCCCTGCTCCTCCATCAAAGGTCAGCTACATCATCACCCCTGCTCCTCCATGATATGTCAGCTAAATCATCACCCCTGCTCCTCCATGATAGGTCAGCTACATCATCACCCCTGCTACTCTATGATAGGTCAGCTACATCATCATCCCTGCTCCTCCATGATAGGTCAGCTACATCATCACCCCTGCTCCTCCATGAAAGGTCAGCTACATCATCACCCCTGCTCCTCCATGATAGGTCAGCTACATCATCACCCCTGCTCCTCCATGATAGGTCAGCTACATCATCACCCTGGTCCTCCATGATAGATTAGCTACATCATCACCCCTGCTCCTCCATGATAGGTCAGCTACATTATCACCCCTGCTCCTCCATGATAGGTCAGCTACATCATCCTGCTCCTCCATGATAGGTCAGCTACATCATCACTCCTGCTCCTCCATGATAGGTCAGCTACATCATCACTCCTGCTCCTCCATGATAGGTCAGCTACATCATTCTGCTCCTCCATGATAGGTCAGCTACATCATCACCCCTGCTCCTCCATGATAGGTCAGCTACATCAATCTGTTCCTCCATGATAGGTCAGCTACATCATCACCCCTGCTCCTCCATGATAGGTCAGCTACATCATCACCCCTGCTCCTCCATGATAGGTCAGCTACATCATCACCCCTGCTCCTCCATGATAGGTCAGCTACATCATCACTCCTGCTCCTCCATGATAGGTCAGCTACATCATCACCCCTGCTCCTCCATGATAGGTCAGCTACATCAATCTGCTCCTCCATGATAGGTCAGCTACATCATCACCCCTGCTCCTCCATGATAGGTCAGCTACATCATCACCCCTGCTCCTCCATGATAGGTCAGCTACATCATCACCCTGCTCCTCCATGATAGGTCAGCTAACATCATCACCCCTGCTCCTCCATGATAGGTCAGCTACATCATCACCCCTGCTCCTCCA
This sequence comes from Salmo salar, assembly GCF_905237065.1. Classification (NCBI taxonomy): domain Eukaryota; kingdom Metazoa; phylum Chordata; class Actinopteri; order Salmoniformes; family Salmonidae; genus Salmo; species Salmo salar. The sequence goes on along the minus strand of NC_059450.1, from coordinate 98,307,595 downwards.
TGATAGGTCAGCTACATTGTCATCCTGCTAATCCATGATAGGTCAGCTCCATCATCACCCTTGCTCCTCCATCAATGGTCAGCTAGATCATCACCCCTGCTCCTCCATGATAGGTCAGCTACATAATCGACCCTGCTCCTCCATGATAGGTCAGCTACATCATCACCCCTGCTCCTCCATGATAGGTCAGCTACATCATCCTACTCCTCCATGATAGGTCAGCTACATCATCACTCCTGCTCCTCCATGATAGGTCAGCTACATCATCACCCCTGCTCCTCCATGATAGGTCAGCTACATCATCACCCCTGCTCCTCCATGATAGGTCAGCTACATCATCACCCCTGCTCCTCCATGATAGGTCAGCTACATCATCACCCCTGCTCCTCCATGATAGGTCAGCTACATCATCACCCCTGCTCCTCCATGATAGGTCAGCTACATCATCACCCCTGCTCCTCCATGATAGGTCAGCTACATCATCACCCCTGCTCCTCCATGATAGGTCAGCTACATCATCACCCCTGCTCCTCCATGATAGGTCAGCTACATCATCACTCCCTGCTCCTCCATGATAGGTCAGCTACATCATCACCCCTGCTCCTCCATGATAGGTCAGCTACATCATCACCCCTGCTCCTCCATGATAGGTCAGCTACATCATCACCCCTGCTCCTCCATGATAGGTCAGCTACATCAACAGCCTGCTCCTCCATGATAGGTCAGCTACATCATCACCCCTGCTCCTCCATGATAGGTCAGCTACATCAGCACCCCTGCTCCTCCATGATAGGTCAGCTACATCATCACCCCTGCTCCTCCATGATAGGTCAGCTACATCATCACCCTGCTCCTCCATGATAGGTCAGCTACATCATCACTCCTGCTCCTCCATGATAGGTCAGCTACATCATACCCCTGCTCCTCCATGATAGGTCAGCTACATCATCACCCCTGCTCCTCCATGATAGGTCAGCTACATCATCACCCCTGCTCCTCCATGATAGGTCAGCTACATCATCACCCCTGCTCCTCCATGATAGGTCAGCTTCATCATTATCCTGCTCCTCCATGATAGGTCAGCTACATCATCACCCCTGCTCCTCCATGATAGGTCAGCTACATCATCACCCCTGCTCCTCCATGATAGGTCAGCTACATCATCATCCTGCTCCTCCATGATAGGTCAGCTACATCATCACCCCTGCTCCTCCATGATAGGTCAGCTACATCATCACCCCTGCTCCTCCATGATAGGTCAGCTACATCATCACCCCTGCTCCTCCATGATAGGTCAGCTACATCATCACCCCTGCTCCTCCATGATAGGTCAGCTACATCATCACCCCTGCTCCTCCATGATAGGTCAGCTACATCATCACTCCTGCTCCTCCATGATAGGTCAGCTACATCATCATCCTGCTCCTCCATGATAGGTCAGCTACATCATCACCCCTGCTCCTCCATGATAGGTCAGCTACATCATCACCCCTGCTCCTCCATGATATGTCAGCTAAATCATCACCCCTGCTCCTCCATGATAGGTCAGCTACATCATCACCCCTGCTACTCTATGATAGGTCAGCTACATCATCATCCCTGCTCCTCCATGATAGGTCAGCTACATCATCACCCCTGCTCCTCCATGATAGGTCAGCTACATCATCACCCCTGCTCCTCCATGATAGGTCAGCTACATCATCACCCCTGCTCCTCCATGATAGGTCAGCTACATCATCACCCTGGTCCTCCATGATAGGTCAGCTACATCATCACCCCTGCTCCTCCATGATAGGTCAGCTACATTATCACCCCTGCTCCTCCATGATAGGTCAGCTACATCATCACCCCTGCTCCTCCATGATAGGTCAGCTACATCATCACCCCTGCTCCTCCATGATAGGTCAGCTACATCATCACCCCTGCTCCTCCATGATAGGTCAGCTACATCATCACCCCTGCTCCTCCATGATAGGTCAGCTACATCATCACCCCTGCTCCTCCATGATAGGTCAGCTACATCATCACCCCTGCTCCTCCATGATAGGTCAGCTACATCATCACCCCTGCTCCTCCATGATAGGTCAGCTACATTATCACCCCTGCTCCTCAATGATAGGTCAGCTACATCATCTCTGCTCCTCCATGATAGGTCAGCTACATCATCACCCTGCTCCTCCATGATAGGTCAGCTACATCATCATCCTGCTCCTCCATGATAGGTCAGCTACATCATCACTACTGCTCCTCCATGATAGGTCAGCTACATCATCACCCCTGCTCCTCCATGATAGGTCAGCTACATCATCACCCCTGCTCCTCCATGATAGGTCAGCTACATCATCACCCCTGCTCCTCCATGATAGGTCAGCTACATCATCACCCCTGCTCCTCCATGATAGGTCAGCTACATCATCACCCCTGCTCCTCCATGATAGGTCAGCTACATCATCACCCCTGCTCCTCCATGATAGGTCAGCTACATCATCACCCCTGCTCCTCCATGATAGGTCAGCTACATCATCACCCCTGCTCCTCCATGATAGGTCAGCTACATCATCACCCCTGCTCCTCCATGATAGGTCAGCTACATCATCACCCCTGCTCCTCCATGATAGGTCAGCTACATCATCACCCCTGCTCCTCCATGATAGGTCAGCTACATCATTCTGCTCCTCCATGATAGGTCAGCTACATCATCACCCCTGCTCCTCCATGATAGGTCAGCTACATCATCACCTGCTCCTCCATGATAGGTCAGCTACATCATCACCCTGCTCCTCCATGATAGGTCAGCTACATCATCATCCCTGCTCCTCCATGATAGGTCAGCTACATAATCACCCCTGCTCCTCCATGATAGGTCAGCTACATCATCACCCCTGCTCCTCCATGATAGGTCAGCTACATCATCACCCCTGCTCCTCCATGATAGGTCAGCTACATCATCACCCCTGCTCCTCCATGATAGGTCAGCTACATCATCACCCCTGCTCCTCCATGATAGGTCAGCTACATCATCACCCCTGCTCCTCCATGATAGGTCAGCTACATCATCACCCCTGCTCCTCCATGATAGGTCAGCTACATCATCACCCCTGCTCCTCCATGATAGGTCAGCTACATCATCACCCCTGCTCCTCCATGATAGGTCAGCTACATCATCACCCCTGCTCCTCCATGATAGGTCAGCTACATCATCACCCCTGCTCCTCCATGATAGGTCAGCTACATCATCACCCCTGCTCCTCCATGATAGGTCAGCTACATCATCACCCCTGCTCCTCCATGATAGGTCAGCTACATCATCACTCCCTGCTCCTCCATGATAGGTCAGCTACATCATCACCCTGCTCCTCCATGATAGGTCAGCTACATCATCACCCTGCTCCTCCATGATAGGTCAGCTACATCATCACCCCTGCTCCTCCATGATAGGTCAGCTACATCATCACCCCTGCTCCTCCATGATAGGTCAGCTACATCATCACCCCTGCTCCTCCATGATAGGTCAGCTACATCATCACCCCTGCTCCTCCATGATAGGTCAGCTACATCATCACCCTGCTCCTCCATGATAGGTCAGCTACATCATCACTCCTGCTCCTCCATGATAGGTCAGCTACATCATCACCCCTGCTCCTCCATGATAGGTCAGCTACATCATCACCCCTGCTCCTCCATGATAGGTCAGCTACATCATCACCCCTGCTCCTCCATGATAGGTCAGCTACATCATCACCCCTGCTACTCCATGATAGGTCAGCTACATCATCATCCTGCTCCTCCATGATAGGTCAGCTACATCATCACCCCTGCTCCTCCATGATAGGTCAGCTACATCATCACCCCTGCTCCTCCATGATAGGTCAGCTACATCATCATCCTGCTCATCCATGATAGGTCAGCTACATCATCACCCCTGCTCCTCCATGATAGGTCAGCTACATCATCACCCCTGCTCCTCCATGATAGGTCAGCTACATCATCACCCCTGCTCCTCCATGATAGGTCAGCTACATCATCATCCTGCTCCTCCATGATAGGTCAGCTACATCATCACTCCTGCTCCTCCATGATAGGTCAGCTACATCATCACCCCTGCTCCTCCATGATAGGTCAGCTACATCATCACCCCTGCTCCTCCATGATAGGTCAGCTACATCATCACCCCTGCTCCTCCATGATAGGTCAGCTACATCATCACCCCTGCTACTCTATGATAGGTCAGCTACATCATTATCCTGCTCCTCCATGATAGGTCAGCTACATCAACACCCCTGCTCCTCCATGATAGGTCAGCTACATCATCACCCCTGCTCCTCCATGATAGGTCAGCTACATCATCATCCTGCTCATCCATGATAGGTCAGCTACATCATCACCCCTGCTCCTCCATCAAAGGTCAGCTACATCATCACCCCTGCTCCTCCATGATAGGTCAGCTACATCATCACCCCTGCTCCTCCATGATAGGTCAGCTACATCATCACCCCTGCTCCTCCATGATAGGTCAGCTACATCATCCTACTCCTCCATGATAGGTCAGCTACATCATCACTCCTGCTCCTCCATGATAGGTCAGCTACATCATCACCCCTGCTCCTCCATGATATGTCAGCTACATCATCACCCCTGCTCCTCCATGATAGGTCAGCTACATCATCACCCCTGCTCCTCCATGATAGGTCAGCTACATCATCACCCCTGCTCCTCCATGATAGGTCAGCTACATCATCACCCCTGCTCCTCCATGATAGGTCAGCTACATCATCACCCCTGCTCCTCCATGATAGGTCAGCTACATCATCACCCCTGCTCCTCCATGATAGGTCAGCTACATCATCACCCCTGCTCCTCCATGATAGGTCAGCTACATCATCACCCCTGCTCCTCCATGATAGGTCAGCTACATCATCCTACTCCTCCATGATAGGTCAGCTACATCATCACTCCTGCTCCTCCATGATAGGTCAGCTACATCATCACCCCTGCTCCTCCATGATATGTCAGCTACATCATCACCCCTGCTCCTCCATGATATGTCAGCTAAATCATCACCCCTGCTCCTCCATGATAGGTCAGCTACATCATCACCCCTGCTACTCTATGATAGGTCAGCTACATCATTATCCTGCTCCTCCATGATAGGTCAGCTAACATCAACACCCCTGCTCCTCCATGATAGGTCAGCTACATCATCACCCCTGCTCCTCCATGATAGGTCAGCTACATCATCATCCTGCTCATCCATGATAGGTCAGCTACATCATCACCCCTGCTCCTCCATCAAAGGTCAGCTACATCATCACCCCTGCTCCTCCATGATAGGTCAGCTACATCATCACCCCTGCTCCTCCATGATAGGTCAGCTACATCATCACCCCTGCTCCTCCATGATAGGTCAGCTACATCATCCTGCTCCTCCATGATAGGTCAGCTACATCATCATCCTGCTCCTCCATGATAGGTCAGCTACATCATCACTCCTGCTCCTCCATGATAGGTCAGCTACATCATCACCCCTGCTCCTCCATGATATGTCAGCTACATCATCACCCCTGCTCCTCCATGATATGTCAGCTACATCATCACCCCTGCTCCTCCATGATAGGTCAGCTACATCATCACCCCTGCTACTCTATGATAGGTCAGCTACATCATCATCCCTGCTCCTCCATGATAGGTCAGCTACATCATCACCCCTGCTCCTCCATGATAGGTCAGCTACATCATCACCCCTGCTCCTCCATGATAGGTCAGCTACATCATCACCCCTGCTCCTCCATTATAGGTCAGCTACATCATCTCTCCTGCTCCTCCCTGATAGGTAAGCCACATAATTCTGCTCCTCCATGATATGTCAGCTACATCATCACTCCTGCTCCTTCATGATAGGTCAGCTACATCATCACCCCTGCTCCTCCATGATAGGTCAGCTACATCATCACCCCTGCTACTCTATGATAGGTCAGCTACATCATCAACCCTGCTCCTCCATGATAGGTCAGCTACATCATCACCCCTGCTCCTCCATGAAAGGTCAGCTACATCATCACCCCTGCTCCTCCATGATAGGTCAGCTACATCATCACCCCTGCTCCTCCATGATAGGTCAGCTACATCATCACCCTGGTCCTCCATGATAGGTCAGCTACATCATCACCCCTGCTCCTCCATGATAGGTCAGCTACATCATCACCCCTGCTCCTCCATGATAGGTCAGCTACATCATCATCCTGCTCATCCATGATAGGTCAGCTACATCATCACCCCTGCTCCTCCATGATAGGTCAGCTACATCATCACCCCTGCTCCTCCATGATAGGTCAGCTACATCATCACCCCTGCTCCTCCATGATAGGTCAGCTACATCATCCTGCTCCTCCATGATAGATCAGCTACATCATCATCCTGCTCCTCCATGACATGTCAGCTACATCATTATCCTGCTCCTCCATGATAGGTCAGCTACATCATCATCCTGCTCCTCCATGATAGGTCAGCTACATCATCACCCCTGCTCCTCCATGATAGGTCAGCTACATCATCATCCTGCTCCTCCATGATAGGTCAGCTACATCATCCCTGCTCCTCCATGATAGGTCAGCTACATCATCCTGCTCCTCCATGATAGGTCAGCTACATCATCACCCCTGCTCCTCCATGATAGGTCAGCTACATCATCACCCCTGCTCCTCCATGATAGGTCAGCTACATCATGACTCCTGCTCCTCCCTGATAGGTCAGCTACATCAACACCCTGCTCCTCCATGACAGGTCAGCTACATCATCATCCTGCTCCTCCATGATAGATCAGCTACATCATCACTCCTGCTCCTCCATGATAGGTCAGCTACATCATCACCCCTGCTCCTCCATGATAGGTCAGCTACATCATCACCCTGCTCCTCCATGATAGGTCAGCTACATCATCACCCCTGCTCCTCCATGATAGGTCAGCTACATCATCACCCTGCTCATCCATGATAGGTCAGCTACATCATCACCCCTGCTCCTCCATGATAGGTCAGCTACATCATCACCCCTGCTCCTCCATGATAGGTCAGCTACATCATCACCCTGCTCCTCCATGATAGGTCAGCTACATCATCACCCCTGCTCCTCCATGATAGGTCAGCTACATCATCACCCCTGCTCCTCCATGATAGGTCAGCTACATCATCAACCCTGCTCCTCCATGATAGGTCAGCTACATCATCACCCCTGCTCCTCCATGATAGGTCAGTTGCATCATCACCCCTGCTCCTCCATGATAGGTCAGCTACATCATCACCCTGATCCTCCGTGATAGGTCAGCTACATCATCACCCCTGCTCCTCCGTGATAGGTCAGCTACATCATCACCCCTGCTCCTCCATGATAGGTCAGCTACATCATCACCCCTGCTCCTCCATGATAGGTAAGCTACATCATTCTGCTCCTCCATGATAGGTCAGCTACATCATCACCCCTGCACCTCCATTATAGGTCAGCTACATCATCGCTCCTGCTCCTCCCTGATAGGTAAGCCACATAATTCTGCTCCTCCATGATAGGTCAGCTACATCATCACTCCTGCTCCTTCATGATAGGTCAGCTACATCATCACCCCTGCTCCTCCATGATAGGTCAGCTACAACATCACCACTGCTACTCTATGATAGGTCAGCTACATCATCAACCCTGCTCCTCCATGATAGGTCAGCTACATCATCACCCCTGCTCCTCCATGAAAGGTCAGCTACATCATCACCCCTGCTCCTCCATGATAGGTCAGCTACATCATCACCCCTGCTCCTCCATGATAGGTCAGCTACATCATCACCCCTGCTCCTCCATGATAGGTCAGCTACATCATCACCCCTGCTCCTCCATGATAGGTCAGCTACATCATCACCCCTGCTCCTCCATGATAGGTCAGCTACATCATCATCCCTGCTCATCCATGATAGGTCAGCTACATCATCACCCCTGCTCCTCCATGATAGGTCAGCTACATCATCACCCTGCTCCTCCATGATAGGTCAGCTACATCATCACCCCTGCTCCTCCATGATAGGTCAGCTACATCATCACCCTGCTCCTCCATGATAGGTCAGCTACATCATCACCCCTGCTCCTCCATGATAGGTCAGCTACATCATCACCCCTGCTCCTCCATGATAGGTCAGCTACATCATCACCCTGCTCCTCCATGATAGGTCAGCTACATCATCATCCTGCTCATCCATGATAGGTCAGCTACATCATCACCCCTGCTCCTCCATGATAGGTCAGCTACATCATCACCCCTGCTCCTCCATGATAGGTCAGCTACATCATCCCTGCTCCTCCATGATAGGTCAGCTACATCATCCTGCTCCTCCATGATAGGTCAGCTACATCAACATCCTGCTCCTCCATGATAGGTCAGCTACATCATCATCCTGCTCCTCCATGATAGGTCAGCTACATCATCACTCCTGCTCCTCCATGATAGGTCAGACATCATCATCCTGCTCCTCCATGATAGGTCAGCTACATCATCACTCCTGCTCCTCCATGATAGGTCAGCTACATCATTCTGCTCCTCCATGATAGGTCAGCTACATCATCACCCCTGCTCCTCCATGATAGGTCAGCTACATCATCACTCCTGCTCCTCCATGATAGGTCAGCTACATCATCATCCCTGCTCCTCCATGATAGGTCAGCTACATCATCACCCCTGCTCCTCCATGATAGGTCAGCTACATCATCACCCCTGCTCCTCCATGATAGGTCAGCTACATCATCATCCTGCTCCTCCATGATAGGTCAGCTACATCATCACCCCTGCTCCTCCATGATAGGTCAGCTACATCATCACCCCTGCTCCTCCATGATAGGTCAGCTACATCATCACCCCTGCTCCTCCATGATAGGTCAGCTACATCATCACCCCTGCTCCTCCATGATAGGTCAGCTACATCATCATCCTACTCCTCCATGATAGGTCAGCTACATCATCACTCCTGCTCCTCCATGATAGGTCAGCTACATCATCACCCCTGCTCCTCCATGATAGGTCAGCTACATCATCACCCCTGCTCCTCCATGATATGTCAGCTAAATCATCACCCCTGCTCCTCCATGATAGGTCAGCTACATCATCACCCCTGCTACTCTATGATAGGTCAGCTACATCATCATCCCTGCTCCTCCATGATAGGTCAGCTACATCATCACCCCTGCTCCTCCATGATAGGTCAGCTACATCATCACCCCTGCTCCTCCATGATAGGTCAGCTACATCATCACCCCTGCTCCTCCATTATAGGTCAGCTACATCATCTCTCCTGCTCCTCCATGATAGGTCAGCTACATCATCATCCTGCTCCTCCATGATAGGTCAGCTACATCATCACCCCTGCTCCTCCATGATAGGTCAGCTACATCATCACCCCTGCTCCTCCATGATAGGTCAGCTACATCATCATCCCTGCTCCTCCATGATAGGTCAGCTACATCATCACCCCTGCTCCTCCATGATAGGTCAGCTACATCATCACCCCTGCTCCTCCATGATAGGTCAGCTACATCATCACCCCTGCTCCTCCATGATAGGTCAGCTACATCATCACCCCTGCTCCTCCATGATAGGTCAGCTACATCATCACTCCTGCTCCTCCATGATAGGTCAGCTACATCATCACCCCTGCTCCTCCATGATAGGTCAGCTACATCATCACCCCTGCTCCTCCATGATAGGTCAGCTACATCATCACCCCTGCTCCTCCATGATAGGTCAGCTACATCATCACCCCTGCTCCTCCATGATAGGTCAGCTACATCATCATCCTGCTCCTCCATGATAGGTCAGCTACATCATCACCCCTGCTCCTCCATGATAGGTCAGCTACATCATCACCCCTGCTCCTCCATGATAGGTCAGCTACATCATCATCCTGCTCCTCCATGATAGGTCAGCTACATCATCACCCCTGCTCCTCCATGAAAGGTCAGCTACATCATCACCCCTGCTCCTCCATGATAGGTCAGCTACATCATCACCCCTGCTCCTCCATGATAGGTCAGCTACATCATCACCCCTGCTCCTCCATGATAGGTCAGCTACATCATCACTCCCTGCTCCTCCATGATAGGTCAGCTACATCATCACCCCTGCTCCTCCATGATAGGTCAGCTACATCATCACCCCTGCTCCTCCATGATAGGTCAGCTACATCATCACCCCTGCTCCTCCATGATAGGTCAGCTACATCATCACCCCTGCTCCTCCATGATAGGTCAGCTACATCATCACCCCTGCTCCTCCATGATAGGTCAGCTACATCATCACCCCTGCTCCTCCATGATAGGTCAGCTACATCATCACCCCTGCTCCTCCATGATAGGTCAGCTACATCATCACCCCTGCTCCTCCATGATAGGTCAGCTACATCATCACCCTGCTCCTCCATGATAGGTCAGCTACATCATCACTCCTGCTCCTCCATGATAGGTCAGCTACATCATCACCTGCTCCTCCATGATAGGTCAGCTACATCATCACTCCTGCTCCTCCATGATAGGTCAGCTACATCATCACCCCTGCTCCTCCATGATAGGTCAGCTACATCATCACCCCTGCTCCTCCATGATAGGTCAGCTACATCATCACCCTGGTCCTCCATGATAGGTCAGCTACATCATCACCCCTGCTCCTCCATGATAGGTCAGCTACATCATCACCCCTGCTCCTCCATGATAGGTCAGCTACATCATCACCCCTGCTCCTCCATGATAGGTCAGCTACATCATCACCCCTGCTCCTCCATGATAGGTCAGCTACATCATCACCCCTGCTCCTCCATGATAGGTCAGCTACATCATCACCCCTGCTCCTCCATGATAGGTCAGCTACATCAACATCCTGCTCCTCCATGATAGGTCAGCTACATCATCACCCCTGCTCCTCCATGATAGGTCAGCTACATCATCACCCCTGCTCCTCCATGATAGGTCAGCTACATCATCACCCCTGCTCCTCCATGATAGGTCAGCTACATCATCACCCTGCTCCTCCATGATAGGTCAGCTACATCATCACCCCTGCTCCTCCATGATAGGTCAGCTACATCATCATCCTGCTCCTCCATGATAGGTCAGCTACATCATCATCCTGCTCCTCCATGATAGGTCAGCTACATCATCACCCCTGCTCCTCCATGATAGGTCAGCTACATCATCACCCTGCTCCTCCATGATAGGTCAGCTACATCATCACCCTGCTCCTCCATGATAGGTCAGCTACATCATCATCCTGCTCCTCCATGATAGGTCAGCTACATCATCACCCCTGCTCCTCCATGATAGGTCAGCTACATCATCACCCCTGCTCCTCCATGATAGGTCAGCTACATCATCACCCCTGCTCCTCCATGATAGGTCAGCTACATCATCACTCCTGCTCCTCCATGATAGGTCAGCTACATCATCATCCTGCTCCTCCATGATAGGTCAGCTACATCATCATCTTGCTCCTCCATGAAAGGTCAGCTACATCATCACCCCTGCTCCTCCATGATAGGTCAGCTACATCATCACCCCTGCTCCTCCATGATAGGTCAGCTACATCATCACCCTGCTTCTCCATGATAGGTCAGCTACATCATCACCCCTGCTCCTCCATGATAGGTCAGCTACATCATCACCCTGCTTCTCCATGGTAGGTCAGCTACATCATCACCCCTGCTCCTCCATGATAGGTCAGCTACATCATCACCCCTGCTCCTCCATGATAGGTCAGCTACATCATCACCCTGCTTCTCCATGATAGGTCAGCTACATCATCACCCCTGCTCCTCCATGATAGGTCAGCTACATCATCACCCCTGCTCCTCCATGATAGGTCAGCTACATCATCACCCCTGCTCCTCCATGAAAGGTCAGCTACATCATCACCCCTGCTTCTCCATGATAGGTCAGCTACATCATCACCCCTGCTCCTCCATGATAGGTCAGCTACATCATCACCCTGCTCCTCCATGATAGGTCAGCTACATCATCACCCCTGCTCCTCCATGATAGGTCAGCTACATCATCACCCCTGCTCCTCCATGATAGGTCAGCTACATCATCACCCCTGCTCCTCCATGATAGGTCAGCTACATCATCATTCTGCTCCTCCATGATAGGTCAGCTACATCATCACCCCTGCTCCTCCATGATAGGTCAGCTACATCATGACTCCTGCTCCTCCCTGATAGGTCAGCTACATCATCATCCTGCTCCTCCATGATAGGTCAGCTACATCATCACTCCTGCTCCTCCATGATAGGTCAGCTACATCATCACCCCTGCTCCTCCATGATAGGTCAGCTACATCATACCTGCTCCTCCATGATAGGTCAGCTACATCATCACCCCTGCTCCTCCATGATAGGTCAGCTACATCATCACCCCTGCTCCTCCATGATAGGTCAGCTACATCATCATCCTGCTCCTCCATGATAGGTCAGCTACATCATCACCCCTGCTCCTCCATGATAGGTCAGCTACATCATCACCCCTGCTCCTCCATGATAGGTCAGCTACATAATCACCCCTGCTCCTCCATGATAGGTCAGCTACATCATCACTCCTGCTCCTCCATGATAGGTCAGCTACATCATCCTGCTCCTCCATGATAGGTCAGCTACATCATCACCCCTGCTCCTCCATGATAGGTCAGCTACATCATCCTGCTCCTCCATGATAGGTCAGCTACATCATCATCCTGCTCCTCCATGATAGGTCAGCTACATCATCATCCCTGCTCCTCCATGATAGGTCAGCTACATCATCATCCCTGCTCCTCCATGATAGGTCAGCTACATCATCACCCCTGCTCCTCCATGATAGGTCAGCTACATCATCATCCTGCTCCTCCATGATAGGTCAGCTACATCATCCCTGCTCCTCCATGATAGGTCAGCTACATCATCACTCCTGCTCCTCCATGATAGGTCAGCTACATCATCACCCCTGCTCCTCCATGATAGGTCAGCTACATCATCACCCCTGCTCCTCCATGATAGGTCAGCTACATCATCATCCTGCTCCTCCATGATAGGTCAGCTACATCATCACCCCTGCTCCTCCATGATAGGTCAGCTACATCATCATCCTGCTCCTCCATGATAGGTCAGCTACATCATCATCCTGCTCCTCCATGATAGGTCACCTACATCATCACCCCTGCTCCTCCATGATAGGTCAACTACATCATCATCCTGCTCCTCCATGATAGGTCAAATACATCATCATCCTGCTCCTCCATGATAGATCAGCTACATCATCCTGCTCCTTCATGATAGGTCAGCTACATCATCACCCCTGTAGCTCCATGTTAGGCCAGCTACATCATCATCCTGCTCCTCCATGATAGGTCAGCTACATCATCACCCCTGCTCCTCCACGATAGGTCAGTTACATCATCACCCCTGCTCCTCTTTGATAGGTCAGCAACACCATCACCCCTGCTCCTCCATGATAGTTCAGCTACATCATTATCCTGCTCCTCCATGATAGGTCAGCTAACATCAACACCCCTGCTCCTCCATGATAGGTCAGCTACATCATCACCCCTGCTCCTCCATGATAGGTCAGCTACATCATCACCCCTGCTCCTCCATGATAGGTCAGCTACATCATTCTGCTCCTCCATGATAGGTCAGCTACATCATCACTCCTGCTCCTCCATGATAGGTCAGCTACATCTTCACTCCAGCTCCTCCCTGATAGGTCAGCTAGATCATCCTGCTCCTCCATAATAGGTCAGCTATATCATCACTCCTGCTCCTCCATGATAGGTCAGCTAAATCATAACCCTTGCTCCTACATGATAGGTCAGCTACATCATCACCCCTGCTCCTCCATGATAGGTCAGCTACATCATCAACCCTGCTCCTCCATGATAGGTCAGCTACATCATCACCCCTGCTCCTCCATGATAGGTCAGCTACATCATCACACCTGCTCCTCCATGATAGGTCAGCTACATCAATCTGCTCCTCCATGATAGGTCAGCTACATCATCACCCCTGCTCCTCCATGATAGGTCAGCTACATCATCATCCTGCTCATCCATGATAGGTCAGCTACATCATCACCCCTGCTCCTCCATCAAAGGTCAGCTACATCATCACCCCTGCTCCTCCATGATAGGTCAGCTACATCAATCTGCTCCTCCATGATAGGTCAGCTACATCAACACCCCTGCTCCTCCATGATAGGTCAGCTACATCATCATCCTGCTCATCCATGATAGGTCAGCTACATCATCACCCCTGCTCCTCCATCAAAGGTCAGCTACATCATCACCCCTGCTCCTCCATGATAGGTCAGCTACATCATCACCCCTGCTCCTCCATGATAGGTCAGCTACATCATCACCCCTGCTCCTCCATGATAGGTCAGCTACATCATCACCCCTGCTCCTCCATGATAGGTCAGCTACATCATCACCCCTGCTCCTCCATGATAGGTCAGCTACATCATCACCCCTGCTCCTCCATGATAGGTCAACTACATCATCACCCATGCTCCTCCCTGATAGGTCAGCTACATCATTATCCTGCTCCTCCATGATAGGTCAGCTACATCATCATCCTACTCCTCCATGATAGATCAACTACATCATCCTGCTCCTTCATGATAGGTCAGCTACATCATCACCCCTGCAGCTCCATGATAGGCCAGCTACATCATCATCCTGCTCCTCCCTGATAGATCAGCTACATCATCACTCCTGCTCCTCCATGAAAGGTCAGCTACATCATCCTGCTCCTCATGATAGGTCAGCTACATCATCACCCCTGCTCCTCCATGATAGGTCAGCTACATCATCACCCCTGTTCCTCCATTATAGGTCAGCTACATCAGCACCCCTGCTCCTCCATGATAGGTCAGTTACATCATCACCCCTGCTCATCCAAGATAGGTCAGCTACATTATCACTCCTGCTCCTCAATGATAGGTCAGCTACATCATCCTGCTCCTTCATGATAGGTCAACTACATAATCACCCATGCTCCTCCATGATAGGTCAGCTACCTCATCATCCTGCTCCTCCATGATAGGTCAGCTACATCTTCACCCTGCTCTTCCATGATAGGTCAGCTACATCATCAGCCTGCTCCTCCATGATAGGTCAGCTACATCATTCTGCTCCTCAGTGATAGGTCAGCATCACCCTGCTCTTCCATGATAGGTCAGCTACATCATTCTGCTCCTCAATGATAGGTCAGCTACATCATCACCCCTGCTCCTCCATGATTGGTCAGCTACATCATTCTGCTCCTCCATGATAGGTCAGCTACATCATCACCCCTGCTCATCCATGATAGGTCAGCTACATTATCACCCCTGCTCCTCAATGATAGGTCAGCTACATCATCCTGCTCCTTCATGATAAGTCAACTACATCATCACCCATGCTCCTCAATGATAGGTCAGCTACCTCATCATCCTGCTCCTCCATGATAGGTCAGCTACATCTTCACCCTGCTCTTCCATGATAGGTCAGCTACATCATCAGCCTGCTCCTCCATGATAGGTCAGCTACATCATCACCCTGCTCTTCCATGATAGGTCAGCTACATCATTCTGCTCCTCAATGATAGGTCAGCATCACCCTGCTCTTCCATGATAGGTCAGCTACATCATTCTGCTCCTCCATGATAGATCAGCTACATCATCACTCCTGCTCCTCCATGAAAGGTCAGCTACATCATCCTGCTCCTCATGATAGGACAGCTACATCATCATCCCTGCTCCTCCATGATAGGTCAGCTACATAATCACCCCTGCTCCTCCATGATAGGTCAGCTACATCATCACTCCTGCTCCTCCATGATAGGTCAGCTACATCATCACCCCTGCTCCTCCATGATAGGTCAGCTACATTATCACCCCTGCTCCTCCATGATAGGTCAGCTACATCATCCTGCTCCTTCATGATAGGTCAGCTACATCATCACTCCTGCTCCTCCATGATAGGTCAGCTACATCATCACCCCTGCTCCTCCATGATAGGTCAGCTACATCATCACCCCTGCTCCTCCATGATAGGTCAGCTACATCATTATCCTGCTCCTCCATGATAGGTCAGCTACATCATCACCCCTGCTCCTCCATGATAGGTCAGCTACATCATCACCCTGGTCCTCCATGATAGGTCAGCTACATCATCACCCCTGCTCCTCCATGATAGGTCAGCTACATTATCACCCCTGCTCCTCAATGATAGGTCAGCTACATCATTCTGCTCATCCATGATAGGTCAGCTACATCATCACCCCTGCTCCTCCATGATAGGTCAGCTACATCATCCTGCTCCTCCATGATAGATCAGCTACATCATCATCCTGCTCCTCCATGACATGTCAGCTACATCATTATCCTGCTCCTCCATGATAGGTCGGCTACATCATCATCCTACTCCTCCATGATAGGTCAGCTACATCATCACCCCTGCTCCTCCATGATAGGTCAACTACATCATCATCCTGCTCCTCCATGATAGGTCAAATACATCATCATCCTGCTCCTCCATGATAGATCAGCTACATCATCCTGCTCCTTCATGATAGGTCAGCTACATCATCACCCCTGTAGCTCCATGATAGGCCAGCTATATCATCAACCCTGCTCCTCCATGATAGGTCAGCTACATCAACACCCCTGCTCCTCCATGATAGGTCAGCTACATCATCACACCTGCTCCTCCATGATAGGTCAGCTACATCAATCTGCTCCTCCATGATAGGTCAGCTACATCAACAACCCTGCTCCTCCATGATAGGTCAGCTACATCATCATCCTGCTCATCCATGATAGGTCAGCTACATCATCACCCCTGCTCCTCCATCAAAGGTCAGCTACATCATCACCCCTGCTCCTCCATGATAGGTCAGCTACATCATCAACCCTGCTCCTCCATGATAGGTCAGCTACATCATCACCCCTGCTCCTCCATGATAGGTCAGCTACATCGTCACCCCTGCTCCTCCAAGAAAGGTCAGCTACATCATCACCCCTGCTTCTCCATGATAGGTCAGCTACATCATCACCCCTGCTCCTCCATGATAGGTCAGTTGCATCATCACCCCTGCTCCTCCATGATAGGTCAGCTACATCATCACCTTGATCCTCCATGATAGGTCAGCTACATCATCACCCCTGCTCCTCCATGATAGGTCAGCTACATCATCACCCCTGCTCCTCCATGATAGGTCAGCTACATCATCACCCCTGCTCCTCCCTGATAGGTCAGCTACATCATTATCCTGCTCCTCCATGATAGGTCAGCTACATCATCATCCTACTCCTCCATGATAGATCAGCTACATCATCCTGCTCCTTCATGATAGGTCAGCTACATCATCACCCCTGCAGCTCCATGATAGGCCAGCTACATCATCATCCTGCTCCTCCATGATAGATCAGCTACATCATCACTCCTGCTCCTCCATGAAAGGTCAGCTACATCATCCTGCTCCTCATGATAGGTCAGCTACATCATCACCCCTGCTCCTCCATGATAGGTCAGCTACATCATCACCCCTGTTCCTCCATTATAGGTCAGCTACATCAGCACCCCTGCTCCTCCATGATAGGTCAGTTACATCATCACCCCTGCTCATCCATGATAGGTCAGCTACATTATCACCCCTGCTCCTCAATGATAGGTCAGCTACATCATCACCCTGCTCTTCCATGATAGGTCAGCTACATCATCCTGCTCCTCCATGATAGGTCAGCTACATCTTCACCCTGCTCTTCCATGATAGGTCAGCTACATCATCAGCCTGCTCCTCCATGATAGGTCAGCTACATCATCACCCTGCTCTTCCATGATAGGTCAGCTACATCATTCTGCTCCTCAATGATAGGTCAGCATCACCCTGCTCTTCCATGATAGGTCAGCTACATCATTCTGCTCCTCCATGATAGGTCAGCTACATCATCACCCCTGCTCCTCCATGATAGGTCAGCAACATCATCACCCCTGCTCCTCCATGATTGGTCAGCTACATCATTCTGCTCCTCCATGATAGGTCAGCTACATCATCACCCCTGCTCATCCATGATAGGTCAGCTACATTATCACCCCTGCTCCTCAATGATAGGTCAGCTACATCATCCTGCTCCTTCATGATAAGTCAACTACATCATCACCCATGCTCCTCCATGATAGGTCAGCTACCTCATCATCCTGCTCCTCCATGATAGGTCAGCTACATCTTCACCCTGCTCTTCCATGATAGGTCAGCTACATCATCAGCCTGCTCATCCATGATAGGTCAGCTACATCATCACCCTGCTCTTCCATGATAGGTCAGCTACATCATTCTGCTCCTCCATGATAGATCAGCTACATCATCACTCCTGCTCCTCCATGAAAGGTCAGCTACATCATCCTGCTCCTCATGATAGGTCAGCTACATCATCATCCCTGCTCCTCCATGATAGGTCAGCTACATAATCACCCCTGCTCCTCCATGATAGGTCAGCTACATCAGCACCCCTGCTCCTCCATGATAGGTCAGTTACATCATCACACCTGCTCATCCATGATAGGTCAGCTACATTATCACCCCTGCTCCTCAATGATAGGTCAGCTACATCATCCTGCTCCTTCATGATAGGTCAGCTACATCATCACTCCTGCTCCTCCATGATAGGTCAGCTACATCATCTCCCCTGCTCCTCCATGATAGGTCAGCTACATCATCACCCCTGCTCCTCCATGATAGGTCAGCTTCATCATTATCCTGCTCCTCCATGATAGGTCAGCTACATCATCACCCCTCTCCTCCATGATAGGTCAGCTACATCATTCTGCTCCTCCATGATAGGTCAGCTACATCATCACCCCTGCTCATCCATGATAGGTCAGCAACATCATCACCCCTGCTCCTCCATGATTGGTCAGCTACTTCATTCTCGTCCTCCATGATAGGTCAGCTACATCATCACTCCTGCTCCTCCATGATAGGTCAGCTACATCATGACTCCTGCTCCTCCCTGATAGGTCAGCTACATCATCACCCTGCTCCTCCTTTATAGGTCAGCTACATCATCATCCTGCTACTCCATGATAGATTAGCTACAACATCATCCTGCTCCTCCATGACAGGTCAGCTACATCATCATCCTGCTCATCCATGATAGGTCAGCTACATCATCATCCTGCTCCTCCATGATTGGTCAGCTACATCATCACTCCTGCTCTTCCCTGATAGGTCAGCTACATCATCACCCCTGCTCCTCCATGATAGGTCAGCTACATCATCACTCCTGCTCCTCCATGATAGGTCAGCTACATCTTCACCCTGCTCTTCCATGATAGGTCAGCTACATCATCAGCCTGCTCCTCCATGATAGGTCAGCTACATCATCCTGGTCCTACATGATAGGTCAGCTACATCACCACCCCTGCTCCTCAAAGATAGGTCAGCTACATTTTCACCCCTGCTCCTCCATGATAGGTCAGCTACATCATCATCCTGCTCCTCCATGATAGGTCAGCTACATCATCACCCTGCTCCTCCATGATAGGTCAGCTACATCATCACCCCTGCTCCTCCATGATAGGTCAGCTACATCATCACCCCTGCTCCTCCATGATAGGTCAGCTACATCATCACCCTGCTCCTCCATGATAGGTCAGCTACATCATCACCCCTGCTCCTCCATGATAGGTCAGCTACATCATTCTGGTCCTCCATGATAGGTCAGCTACATCATCACCCCTGCTCCTCCATGATAGGTCAGCTACATCATCACTCCTGCTCCTCCATGATAGGTCAGCTACATCATCACTCCTGCTCCTCCATGATAGGTCAGCTACATCATCACTCCTGCTCCTCCATGATAGGTCAGCTACATCATGACTCCTGCTCCTCCATGATAGGTCAGCTACATCATCACCCTGCTCCTCCATGATAGGTCAGCTACATCATCATCCTGCTCCTCCATGATAGGTCAGCTACATCATCACCCTGCTCTTCCATGATAGGTCAGCTACATCATCACCCCTGCTCCTCCATGATAGGTCAGTTACATTATCACCCTGCTCCACAATGATAGGTCAGCTACACCATCCTGCTCCTCCATGAAAGGTCAGCTACATCATCCTGGTCCTACATGATAGGTCAGCTACATCACCACCCCTGCTCCTCCATGATAGGTCAGCTACATCATCACCCCTGCTCCTCCATGATAGGTCAGCTACATCATCACCCCTGCTCCTCCATGATAGGTCAGCTACATCATCATCCTGCTCCTCCATGATAGGTCAGCTACATCATCAGCCTGCTCCTCCATGATAGGTCAGCTACATCATCACCCCTGCTCCTCCATGATAGGTCAGCTACATCATCACCCTGCTCCTCCATGATAGGTCAGCTACATCATCATCCTGCTCCTCCATGATAGGTCAGCTACATCATCACCCCTGCTCCTCCATGATAGGTCAGCTACATCATCATCCTGCTCCTCCATGATAGGTCAGCTACATCATCACCCTGCTCCTCCATGATAGGTCAGCTACATCATCATCCTGCTCCTCCATGATAGGTCAGCTACATCATCATCCTGCTCCTCCATGATAGGTCAGCTACATTATCCTGCTCATCCATGATAGGTCAGCTAAATCATCAGCCTGCTCCTCCATGATAGGTCAGCTACATCATCACCCCTGCTCCTCCATGATAGGTCAGCTACATCATCACCCCTGCTCCTCCATGATAGGTCAGCTACATCATCACCCTGCTCCTCCATGATAGGTCAGCTACATCATCACCCTGCTCCTCCATGATAGGTCAGCTACATCATCATCCTGCTCCTCCATGATAGGTCAGCTACAACATCATACCTGCTCCTCCATGATAGGTCAGCTACATCATCATCCCTGCTCCTCCATGATAGGTCAGCTACATCATCACTCCTGCTCCTCCATGATAGGTCAGCTACATCATCACCCCTGCTCCTCCATGATAGGTCAGCTACATCACCACCCCTGCTCCTCCATGATAGGTCAGCTACATTTTCACCCCTGCTCCTCCATGATAGGTCAGCTACATCATCATCCTGCTCCTCCACGATAGGTCAGCTACATCATCACTCCTGCTCCTCCATGATAGGTCAGCTACATCATCACCCCTGCTCCTCCATGATAGGTCAGCTACATCATCACCCTGCTCCTCCATGATAGGTCAGCTACATCATCATCCTGCTCCTCCATGATAGGTCAGCTACATCATCACCCCTGCTCCTCCATGATAGGTCAGCTACATCATCACCCTGCTCCTCCATGATAGGTCAGCTACATCATCAAACCCTGCTCCTCCATGATAGGTCAGCTACATCATCACCCCTGCTCCTCCATGATAGGTCAGCTACATCATCATCCTGCTCCTCCCTGATAGGTCAGCTACATCATCACCCCTGCTCCTCCATGATAGGTCAGCTACATCATCACTCCTGCTCCTCCATGATAGGTCAGCTACATCATCATCCTGCTCCTCCATGATAGGTCAGCTACATCATCAGCCTGCTCCTCCATGATAGGTCAGCTACATCATCACCCTGCTCTTCCATGATAGGTCAGCTACATCATCACCCCTGCTCCTCCATGATAGGTCAGCTACATCATCATCCTGCTCCTCCATGATAGGTCAGCTACATCATCACCCTGCTCCACCATGATAGGTCAGCTACATCATCCTGCTCCTCCATGAAAGGTCAGCTACATCATCCTGGTCCTACATGATAGGTCAGCTACATCACCACCCCTGCTCCTCCATGATAGGTCAGCTACATTTTCACCCCTGCTCCTCCATGATAGGTCAGCTACATCATCATCCTGCTCCTCCACGATAGGTCAGCTACATCATCACTCCTGCTCCTCCATGATAGGTCAGCTACATCATCTCCCCTGCTCCTCCATGATAGGTCAGCTACATCATCACCCCTGCTCCTCCATGACAGGTCAGCTTCATCATTATCCTGCTCCTCCATGATAGGTCAGCTACATCATCACCCCTCTCCTCCATGATAGGTCAGCTACATCATTCAGCTCCTCCATGATAGGTCAGCTACATCATCATCCTGCTCATCCATGATAGGTCAGCTACATCATCATCCTGCTCCTCCATGATTGGTCAGCTACATCATCACTCCTGCTCTTCCCTGATAGGTCAGCTACATCATCACCCCTGCTCCTCCATGATAGGTCAGCTACATCATGACTCCTGCTCCTCCCTGATAGGTCAGCTACATCATCACCTTGCTCCTCCATGATAGGTCAGCGACATCATCACCCTGCTCCTCCATAATAGGTCAGCTACATCATCACCCTGCTCCTCCATGATAGGTCAGCTACATAATCACCCCTGCTCCTCCATGATAGGTCAGCTACATCATCATCCTGCTCCTCCATGATAGATCAGCTACATCATCACTCCTGCTCCTCCATGAAAGGTCAGCTACATCATCCTGCTCCTCATGATAGGTCAGCTACATCATCACCCCTGCTCCTCCATGATAGGTCAGCTACATCATCACCCCTGCTCCTCCATGATAGGTCAGCTACATCATCACCCCTGCTCCTCCATGATAGGTCAGCTACATCATTATCCTGCTCCTCCATGATAGGTCAGCTACATCATCATCCTGCTCCTCCATGATAGGTCAGCTACATCATCACCCTGCTCCTCCATGATAGGTCAGCTACATCATCATCCTGCTCCTCCATGATAGGTCAGCTACATCATCACCCTGCTCCTCCATGATAGGTCAGCTACATCATCACCCTGCTCCTCCATGATAGGTCAGCTACATCATGACTCCTGCTCCTCCCTGATAGGTCAGCTACAACATCACCCTGCTCCTCCTTTATAGGTCAGCTACATCATCATCCTGCTACTCCATGATAGATTAGCTACAACATCATCCTGCTCCTCCATGACAGGTCAGCTACATCATTTTCCTGCTCATCCATGATAGGTCAGCTACATCATCTTCCTGCTACTCCATGATTGGTCAGCTACATCATCACTCCTGCTCTTTCCTGATAGGTCAGCTACATCATCACCCCTGCTCCTCCATGATAGGTCAGCTACATCATGACCCCTGCTCCGCCCTGATAGGTCAGCTACATCATCACCCTGCTCCTCCTTTATTGGTCAGCTACATCATCATCCTGCTACTCCATGATAGATTAGCTACAACATCTACCTGCTCCTCCATGACAGGTCAGCTACATCATCATCCTGCTCCTCCATGATAGGTCAGCTTCATCAGCCTGCTCCACCATGATAGGTCAGCTACATCATCAACCTGCTCCTCCATGATAGGTCAGCTACATCATCACCCTGCTCCTCCATGATAGGTCAGCTACATCATCACCCCTGCTCCTCCATGATAGGTCAGCTACATCATCATCCTGCTCCTCCATGATAGGTCAGCTACATCATCATCCTGCTCCTCCATGATAGGTCAGCTACATCATCACCCTGCTCCTCCATGATAGGTCAGCTACATCATCACCCCTGCTCCTCCATGATAGGTCAGCTACATCATCCTGCTCCTCCATGATAGGTCAGCTACATCATCACCCTGCTCCTCCATGATAGGTCAGCTACATCATCATCCTGCTCCTCCATGATAGGTCAGCTACATCATCACCCCTGCTCCTCCATGATAGGTCAGTTACATCATCACCCTGCTCCTCCATGATAGGTCAGCTACATCATCATCCTGCTCCTCCATGATAGGTCAGCTACATCATCATCTGCTCCTCCATGATAGGTCAGCTACATCATCACCCTGCTCCTCCATGATAGGTCAGCTACATCATCACCCCTGCTCCTCCATGATAGGTCAGCTACATCATCATCCCTGCTCCTCCATGATAGGTCAGCTACATCATCATCCTGCTCCTCCATGATAGGTCAGCTACATCATGACTCCTGCTCCTCCCTGATAGGTCAGCTACATCATCACCCTGCTCCTCCTTTATAGGTCAGCTACATCATCATCCTGCTACTCCATGATAAGTTAGCTACAACATCATCCTGCTCCTCCATGATAGGTCAGCTACATCATCATCCTGCTCATCCATGATAGGTCAGCTACATCATCATCCTGCTCCTCCATGATAGGTCAGCTACATCATCATCCTGCTCCTCCATGATAGGTCAGCTACATCATCATCCTGCTCCTCCATGATAGGTCAGCTACATCATCACCCCTGCTCCTCCATGATAGGTCAGCTACATCATCACCCTGCTCCTCCATGATAGGTCAGCTACATCATCACCCCTGCTACTCCATGATAGGTCAGCTACCATCAGCCTGCTCCTCCATGATAGGTCAGCTACATCATCATCCTGCTCCTCCATGATAGGTCAGCTACATCATCACCCCTGCTCCTCCATGATAGGTCAGCTACATCATCATCCTGCTCCTCCATGATAGGTCAGCTACATCATCACCCTGCTCCTCCATGATAGGTCAGCTACATCATCACCCCTGCTCCTCCATGATAGGTCAGCTACATCATCATCCTGCTCCTCCATGATAGGTCAGCTACATCATCACCCCTGCTCCTCCATGATAGGTCAGTTACATCATCATCCTGCTCCTCCATGATAGGTCAGCTACATCATCATCCTCCTCCTCCATGATAGGTCAGCTACATCATCACTCCTGCTCCTCCATGATAGGTCAGCTACATCATGACTCCTGCTCCTCCCTGATAGGTCAGCTACATCATCATCCTGCTCCTCCATGATAGGTCAGCTACATCATCATCCTGCTCCTCCATGATAGGTCAGCTACATCATCATCCTGCTCCTCCATGATAGGTCAGCTACATCATCATCCTGCTCCTCCATGATAGGTCAGCTACATCATCATCCTGCTCCTCCATGATAGGTCAGCTACATCATCACCCTGCTCCTCCATGATAGGTCAGCTACATCATCACCCTGCTCCTCCATGATAGGTCAGCTACATCATCATCCTGCTCCTCCATGATAGGTCAGCTACATCATCACCCTGCTCCTCCATGATAGGTCAGCTACATCATCATCCTGCTCCTCCATGATAGGTCAGCTACATCATCATCCTGCTCCTCCATGATAGGTCAGCTACATCATCACCTGCTCCTCCATGATAGGTCAGCTACATCATCATCCTGCTCCTCCATGATAGGTCAGCTACATCATCACCCCTGCTCCTCCATGATAGGTCAGCTACATCATCACCCTGCTCCTCCATGATAGGTCAGCTACATCATCACCCTGCTCCTCCATGATAGGTCAGCTACATCATCATCCTGCTCCTCCATGATAGGTCAGCTACATCATCATCCTGCTCCTCCATGATAGGTCAGCTACATCATCATCCTGCTCCTCCATGATAGGTCAGCTACATCATCACCCCTGCTCCTCCATGATAGGTCAGTTACATCATCATCCTGCTCCTCCATGATAGGTCAGCTACATCATCACCCTGCTCCTCCATGATAGGTCAGCTACATCATCATCCTGCTCCTCCATGATAGGTCAGCTACATCATCACCCCTGCTCCTCCATGATAGGTCAGCTACATCATCATCCTGCTCCTCCATGATAGGTCAGCTACATCATCACCCCTGCTCCTCCATGATAGGTCAGCTACATCATCACCCTGCTCCTCCATGATAGGTCAGCTACATCATCATCCTGCTCCTCCATGATAGGTCAGCTACATCATCATCCTGCTCCTCCATGATAGGTCAGCTACATCATCATCCTGCTCCTCCATGATAGGTCAGCTACATCATCACCCCTGCTCCTCCATGATAGGTCAGCTACATCATCACCCTGCTCCTCCATGATAGGTCAGCTACATCATCATCCTGCTCCTCCATGATAGGTCAGCTACATCATCATCCTGCTCCTCCATGATAGGTCAGCTACATCATCATCCTGCTCCTCCATGATAGGTCAGCTACATCATCATCCTGCTCCTCCATGATAGGTCAGCTACATCATCACCCCTGCTCCTCCATGATAGGTCAGCTACATCATCACCCCTGCTCCTCCATGATAGGTCAGCTACATCATCATCCTGCTCCTCCATGATAGGTCAGCTACATCATCACTCCTGCTCCTCCATGATAGGTCAGCTACATCATGACTCCTGCTCCTCCATGATAGGTCAGCTACATCATCACCCTGCTCCTCCATGATAGGTCAGCTACATCATCATCCTGCTCCTCCATGATAGGTCAGCTACATCATCACCCCTGCTCCTCCATGATAGGTCAGCTACATCATCATCCTGCTCCTCCATGATAGGTCAGCTACATCATCATCCTGCTCCTCCATGATAGGTCAGCTACATCATCATCCTGCTCCTCCATGATAGGTCAGCTACATCATCATCCTGCTCCTCCATGATAGGTCAGCTACATCATCATCCTGCTCCTCCATGATAGGTCAGCTACATCATCATCCTGCTCCTCCATGATAGGTCAGCTACATCATCATCCTGCTCCTCCATGATAGGTCAGCTACATCACCCTGCTCCTCCATGATAGGTCAGCTACATCATCATCCTGCTCCTCCATGATAGGTCAGCTACATCATCACCCCTGCTCCTCCATGATAGGTCAGCTACATCACCCTGCTCCTCCATGATAGGTCAGCTACATCATCCTGCTCCTCCATGATAGGTCAGCTACATCAACATCCTGCTCCTCCATGATAGGTCAGCTACATCATCATCCTGCTCCTCCATGATAGGTCAGCTACATTATCACCCCTGCTCCTCCATGATAGGTCAGTTACATCATCACCCCTGCTCCTCCATGATAGGTCAGCAACACCATCACTCCTGCTCCTCCATGATAGGTCAGCTACATCATCATCCTGCTCCTCCATGATAGGTCAGCTACATCATCATCCTGCTCCTCCATGATAGGTCAGCTACATCATCCTGCTCCTCCATGATAGGTCAGCTACATCATCACCCTGCTCCTCCATGATAGGTCAGCTACATCATCCTGCTCCTCCATGATAGGTCAGCTACATCATCATCCCTGCTCCTCCATGATAGGTCAGCTACATCATCACCCTGCTCCTCCATGATAGGTCAGCTACATCATCACTCCTGCTCCTCCATGATAGGTCAGCTACATCATCATCCTGCTCCTCCATGATAGGTCAGCTACATCATCATCCTGCTCCTCCATGATAGGTCAGCTACATCATCATCCTGCTCCTCCATGATAGGTCAGCTACATCATCACCCCTGCTCCTCCATGATAGGTCAGCTACATCATCATCCTGCTCCTCCATGATAGGTCAGCTACATCATCATCCTGCTCCTCCATGATAGGTCAGCTACATCATCATCCTGCTCCTCCATGATAGGTCAGCTACATCATCATCCTGCTCCTCCATGATAGGTCAGCTACATCATCACCCTGCTCCTCCATGATAGGTCAGCTACATCATCATCCTGCTCCTCCATGATAGGTCAGCTACATCATCATCCTGCTCCTCCATGATAGGTCAGCTACATCATCATCCCTGCTCCTCCATGATAGGTCAGCTACATCATCATCCCTGCTCCTCCATGATAGGTCAGCTACATCATCACCCTGCTCCTCCATGATAGGTCAGCTACATCATCATCCCTGCTCCTCCATGATAGGTCAGCTACATCATCACCCTGCTCCTCCATGATAGGTCAGCTACATCATCATCCTGCTCCTCCATGATAGGTCAGCTACATCATCATCCTGCTCCTCCATGATAGGTCAGCTACATCATCATCCTGCTCCTCCATGATAGGTCAGCTACATCATCACCCCTGCTCCTCCATGATAGGTCAGCTACATCATCACCCCTGCTCCTCCATGATAGGTCAGCTACATCATCACCCCTGCTCCTCCATGATAGGTCAGCTACATCATCATCCTGCTCCTCCATGATAGGTCAGCTACATCATCATCCTGCTCCTCCATGATAGGTCAGCTACATCACCCTGCTCCTCCATGATAGGTCAGCTACATCATCCTGCTCCTCCATGATAGGTCAGCTACATCAACATCCTGCTCCTCCATGATAGGTCAGCTACATCATCATCCTGCTCCTCCATGATAGGTCAGCTACATCATCACCCTGCTCCTCCATGATAGGTCAGCTACATCATCACCCCTGCTCCTCCATGATAGGTCAGCTACATCATCACCCCTGCTCCTCCATGATAGGTCAGTTACATCATCACCCCTGCTCCTCCATGATAGGTCAGCTACATCATCATCCTGCTCCTCCATGATAGGTCAGCTACATCATCATCCTGCTCCTCCATGATAGGTCAGCTACATCATCATCCTGCTCCTCCATGATAGGTCAGCTACATCATCATCCTGCTCCTCCATGATAGGTCAGCTACATCATCATCCTGCTCCTCCATGATAGGTCAGCTACATCATCATCCTGCTCCTCCATGATAGGTCAGCTACATCATCACCCCTGCTCCTCCATGATAGGTCAGCTACATCATCACCTGCTCCTCCATGATAGGTCAGCTACATCATCATCCTGCTCCTCCATGATAGGTCAGCTACATCACCCTGCTCCTCCATGATAGGTCAGCTACATCATCATCCTGCTCCTCCATGATAGGTCAGCTACATCATCATCCTGCTCCTCCATGATAGGTCAGCTACATCATCATCCTGCTCCTCCATGATAGGTCAGCTACATCATCATCCTGCTCCTCCATGATAGGTCAGCTACATCATCACCCTGCTCCTCCATGATAGGTCAGCTACATCATCACCCCTGCTCCTCCATGATAGGTCAGCTACATCATCACCCTGCTCCTCCATGATAGGTCAGCTACATCATCATCCTGCTCCTCCATGATAGGTCAGCTACATCATCACCCCTGCTCCTCCATGATAGGTCAGCTACATCATCATCCTGCTCCTCCATGATAGGTCAGCTACATCATCATCCTGCTCCTCCATGATAGGTCAGCTACATCATCACCCTGCTCCTCCATGATAGGTCAGCTACATCATCATCCTGCTCCTCCATGATAGGTCAGCTACATCATCCTGCTCCTCCATGATAGGTCAGCTACATCATCACCCCTGCTCCTCCATGATAGGTCAGCTACATCATCATCCTGCTCCTCCATGATAGGTCAGCTACATCATCATCCTGCTCCTCCATGATAGGTCAGCTACATCATCCTGCTCCTCCATGATAGGTCAGCTACATCATCATCCTGCTCCTCCATGATAGGTCAGCTACATCATCACCCTGCTCCTCCATGATAGGTCAGCTACATCATCACCCCTGCTCCTCCATGATAGGTCAGCTACATCATCATCCTTCTCCTCCATGATAGGTCAGCTACATCATCAACCTGCTTCTCCATGATAGGTCAGCTACATCATCCTGCTCCTCCATGATAGGTCAGCTACATCATCACCCCTGCTCCTCCATGATAGGTCAGCTACATCATCATCCTGCTCCTCCATGATAGGTCAGCTACATCATCATCCTGCTCCTCCATGATAGGTCAGCTACATCATCACCCCTGCTCCTCCATGATAGGTCAGCTACATCATCATCCTGCTCCTCCATGATAGGTCAGCTACATCATCACCCTGCTCCTCCATGATAGGTCAGCTACATCATCATCCTGCTCCTCCATGATAGGTCAGCTACATCATCATCCTGCTCCTCCATGATAGGTCAGCTACATCATCACCCCTGCTCCTCCATGATAGGTCAGTTACATCATCATCCTGCTCCTCCATGATAGGTCAGCTACATCATCATCCCTGCTCCTCCATGATAGGTCAGCTACATCATCATCCTGCTCCTCCATGATAGGTCAGCTACATCATCATCCCTGCTCCTCCATGATAGGTCAGCTACATCATCACCCCTGCTCCTCCATGATAGGTCAGCTACATCATCATCCCTGCTCCTCCATGATAGGTCAGCTACATCATCACCCTGCTCCTCCATGATAGGTCAGCTACATCATCATCCTGCTCCTCCATGATAGGTCAGCTACATCATCATCCTGCTCCTCCATGATAGGTCAGCTACATCATCACCCTGCTCCTCCATGATAGGTCAGCTACATCATCATCCCTGCTCCTCCATGATAGGTCAGCTACATCATCATCCTGCTCCTCCATGATAGGTCAGCTACATCATCATCCTGCTCCTCCATGATAGGTCAGCTACATCATCATCCTGCTCCTCCATGATAGGTCAGCTACATCATCATCCTGCTCCTCCATGATAGGTCAGCTACATCATCCTGCTCCTCCATGATAGGTCAGCTACATCATCATCCTGCTCCTCCATGATAGGTCAGCTACATCATCATCCTGCTCCTCCATGATAGGTCAGCTACATCATCACCCCTGCTCCTCCATGATAGGTCAGCTACATCATCACCCTGCTCCTCCATGATAGGTCAGCTACATCATCATCCTGCTCCTCCATGATAGGTCAGCTACATCATCATCCTGCTCCTCCATGATAGGTCAGCTACATCATCACACCTGCTCCTCCATGATAGGTCAGCTACATCATCACCCTGCTCCTCCATGATAGGTCAGCTACATCATCACCCTGCTCCTCCATGATAGGTCAGCTACATCATCATCCTGCTCCTCCATGATAGGTCAGCTACATCATCACCCCTGCTCCTCCATGATAGGTCAGCTACATCATCATCCTGCTCCTCCATGATAGGTCAGCTACATCATCACCCTGCTCCTCCATGATAGGTCAGCTACATCATCACCCCTGCTCCTCCATGATAGGTCAGCTACATCATCATCCTGCTCCTCCATGATAGGTCAGCTACATCATCATCCTGCTCCTCCATGATAGGTCAGCTACATCATCATCCTGCTCCTCCATGATAGGTCAGCTACATCATCATCCTGCTCCTCCATGATAGGTCAGCTACATCATCATCCTGCTCCTCCATGATAGGTCAGCTACATCATCATCCTGCTCCTCCATGATAGGTCAGCTACATCATCATCCTGCTCCTCCATGATAGGTCAGCTACATCATCACCCCTGCTCCTCCATGATAGGTCAGTTACATCATCATCCTGCTCCTCCATGATAGGTCAGTTACATCATCAGCCTGCTCCTCCATGATTGGTCAGCTACATCATCATCCTTCTCCTCCATGATATGTCAGCTACATCATAATCCTGCTCCTCCATGATAGGTCAGCTACATCACCATCATGCTCCTCCATGATAGGTCAGCTACATCATCACCCTGCTCCTCCATGATAGGTCAGCTACATCATCACCCTGCTCCTCCATGATAGGTCAGCTACATCATCACCCTGCTCCTCCATGATAGGTCAGCTACATCATCATCCTGCTCCTCCATGATAGGTCAGCTACATCATCATCCTGCTCCTCCATGATAGGTCAGCTACATCATCATCCTGCTCCTCCATGATAGGTCAGCTACATCATCATCCTGCTCCTCCATGATAGGTCAGCTACATCATCATCCTGCTCCTCCATGATAGGTCAGCTACATCATCATCCTGCTCCTCCATGATAGGTCAGCTACATCATCATCCTGCTCCTCCATGATAGGTCAGCTACATCATCATCCTGCTCCTCCATGATAGGTCAGCTACATCATCATCCTGCTCCTCCATGATAGGTCAGCTACATCATCATCCTGCTCCTCCATGATAGGTCAGCTACATCATCATCCTGCTCCTCCATGATAGGTCAGCTACATCATCATCCTGCTCCTCCATGATAGGTCAGCTACATCATCATCCCTGCTCCTCCATGATAGGTCAGCTACATCATCACCCCTGCTCCTCCATGATAGGTCAGCTACATCATCATCCTGCTCCTCCATGATAGGTCAGCTACATCATCATCCTGCTCCTCCATGATAGGTCAGCTACATCATCCTGCTCCTCCATGATAGGTCAGCTACATCATCATCCTGCTCCTCCATGATAGGTCAGCTACATCATCACCCCTGCTCCTCCATGATAGGTCAGCTACATCATCATCCTTCTCCTCCATGATAGGTCAGCTACATCATCATCCCTGCTCCTCCATGATAGGTCAGCTACATCATCATCCCTGCTCCTCCATGATAGGTCAGCTACATCATCACCCTGCTCCTACATGATAGGTCAGCTACATCATCAGCCTGCTCCTCCATGATAGGTCAGCTACATCATCACCCCTGCTCCTCCATGATAGGTCAGCTACATCATCATCCTGCTCCTCCATGATAGGTCAGCTACATCATCATCCTGCTCCTCCATGATAGGTCAGCTACATCATCACTCCTGCTCCTCCATGATAGGTCAGCTACATCATCATCCTGCTCCTCCATGATAGGTCAGCTACATCATCATCCCTGCTCCTCCATGATAGGTCAGCTACATCATCATCCCTGCTCCTCCATGATAGGTCAGCTACATCATCACCCCTGCTCCTCCATGATAGGTCAGCTACATCATCATCCTGCTCCTCCATGATAGGTCAGCTACATCATCACCCCTGCTCCTCCATGATAGGTCAGCTACATCATCATCCTGCTCCTCCATGATAGGTCAGCTACATCATCATCCTGCTCCTCCATGATAGGTCAGCTACATCATCACCCTGCTCCTCCATGATAGGTCAGCTACATCATCATCCTGCTCCTCCATGATAGGTCAGCTACATCATCACCCCTGCTCCTCCATGATAGGTCAGCTACATCATCATCCTGCTCCTCCATGATAGGTCAGCTACATCATCATCCTGCTCCTCCATGATAGGTCAGCTACATCATCATCCTGCTCCTCCATGATAGGTCAGCTACATCATCATCCCTGCTCCTCCATGATAGGTCAGCTACATCATCATCCCTGCTCCTCCATGATAGGTCAGCTACATCATCATCCTGCTCCTCCATGATAGGTCAGCTACATCATCATCCCTGCTCCTCCATGATAGGTCAGCTACATCATCACCCTGCTCCTCCATGATAGGTCAGCTACATCATCATCCTGCTCCTCCATGATAGGTCAGCTACATCATCATCCTGCTCCTCCATGATAGGTCAGCTACATCATCATCCTGCTCCTCCATGATAGGTCAGCTACATCATCATCCTGCTCCTCCATGATAGGTCAGCTACATCACCATCATGCTCCTCCATGATAGGTCAGCTACATCATCACCCTGCTCCTCCATGATAGGTCAGCTACGTCATCAACCTGCTCCTCCATAATAGGTCAGCTACATCATCATCCTGCTCCTCCATGATAGGTCAGCTACATCATCCTGCTCCTCCATGATAGGTCAGCTACATCATCATCCTGCTCCTCCATGATATGTCAGCTACATCACCCTGCTCCTCCATGATAGGTCAGCTACATCATCATCCTGCTCCTCCATGATAGGTCAGCTACATCATCATCCTGCTCCTCCATGATAGGTCAGCTACATCATCATCCTGCTCCTCCATGATAGGTCAGCTACATCATCATCCTGCTCCTCCATGATAGGTCAGCTACATCATCATCCTGCTCCTCCATGATAGGTCAGCTACATCATCACCCCTGCTCCTCCATGATAGGTCAGCTACATCATCATCCTGCTCCTCCATGATAGGTCAGCTACATCAACATCCTGCTCCTCCATGATAGGTCAGCTACATCATCACCCTGCTCCTCCATGATAGGTCAGTTACATCATCACCCCTGCTCCTCCATGATAGGTCAGCTACATCAACAGCCTGCTCCTCCATGATAGGTCAGCTACATCATCACCCCTGCTCCTCAATGATAGGTCAGTTACATCATCACCCCTGCTCCTCCATGATAGGTCAGCTACATCATCACCCCTGCTACTCCATGATAGGTCAGCTACATCAGCCTGCTCCTCCATGACAGGTCAGCTACATCATCACCCCTGCTCCTCCATGATAGGTCAGCTACATCCACATCCTGCTCCTTCATGATAGGTCAGCTACATCATCATCCTGCTCCTCCATGATAGGTCAGCTACATCATCACCCCTGCTCCTCCATGATAGGTCAGTTACATCATCATCCTGCTCCTCCATGATAGGTCAGCTACATCATCATCCTTCTCCTCCATGATAGGTCAGCTACATTATCCTGCTCCTCCATGATAGGTCAGCTAAATCATCAGCCTGCTCCTCCATGATAGGTCAGCTACATCATCACCCCTGCTCCTCCATGATAGGTCAGCTACATCATCATCCTTCTCCTCCATGATAGGTCAGCTACATCATCAACCTGCTCCTCCATGATAGGTCAGCTACATCATCATCCTGCTCCTCCATGATAGGTCAGCTACATCATCACCCCTGCTCCTCCATGATAGGTCAGCTACATCATCATCCTGCTCCTCCATGATAGGTCAGCTACATCATCACCCTGCTCCTCCATGATAGGTCAGCTACATCATCACCCCTGCTCCTCCATGATAGGTCAGCTACATCATCATCCTTCTCCTCCATGATAGGTCAGCTACATCATCATCCTGCTCCTCCATGATAGGTCAGCTACATCATCATCCTGCTCCTCCATGATAGGTCAGCTACATCATCACCCTGCTCCTCCATGATAGGTCAGCTACATCATCATCCTGCTCCTCCATGATAGGTCAGCTACATCATCATCCTGCTCCTCCATGATAGGTCAGCTACATCATCATCCTGCTCCTCCATGATAGGTCAGCTACATCATCACCCCTGCTCCTCCATGATAGGTCAGCTACATCATCACTCCTGCTCCTCCATGATAGGTCAGCTACATCATCATCCCTGCTCCTCCATGATAGGTCAGCTACATCATCATCCCTGCTCCTCCATGATAGGTCAGCTACATCATCACCCCTGCTCCTCCATGATAGGTCAGCTACATCATCATCCCTGCTCCTCCATGATAGGTCAGCTACATCATCATCCCTGCTCCTCCATGATAGGTCAGCTACATCATCATCCTGCTCCTCCATGATAGGTCAGCTACATCATCATCCTGCTCCTCCATGATAGGTCAGCTACATCATATCTGCTCCTCCATGATAGGTCAGCTACATCATCACCCTGCTCCTCCATGATAGGTCAGCTACATCATCACTCCTGCTCCTCCATGATAGGTCAGCTACATCATCATCCTGCTCCTCCATGATAGGTCAGCTACATCATCATCCTGCTCCTCCATGATAGGTCAGCTACATCATCATCCTGCTCCTCCATGATAGGTCAGCTACATCATCATCCTGCTCCTCCATGATAGGTCAGCTACATCATCATCCTGCTCCTCCATGATAGGTCAGCTACATCATCATCCTGCTCCTCCATGATAGGTCAGCTACATCATCACCCCTGCTCCTCCATGATAGGTCAGCTACATCATCATCCTGCTCCTCCATGATAGGTCAGCTACATCATCACCCTGCTCCTCCATGATAGGTCAGCTACATCATCATCCTGCTCCTCCATGATAGGTCAGCTACATCATCACCCCTGCTCCTCCATGATAGGTCAGCTACATCATCATCCTGCTCCTCCATGATAGGTCAGCTACATCATCACCCCTGCTCCTCCATGATAGGTCAGCTACATCATCATCCTGCTCCTCCATGATAGGTCAGCTACATCATCACCCTGCTCCTCCATGATAGGTCAGCTACATCATCCTGCTCCTCCATGATAGGTCAGCTACATCATCATCCTGCTCCTCCATGATAGGTCAGCTACATCATCATCCTGCTCCTCCATGATAGGTCAGCTACATCATCATCCTGCTCCTCCATGATAGGTCAGCTACATCATCATCCTGCTCCTCCATGATAGGTCAGCTACATCAATTCTGCTCCTCCATGATAGGTCAGCTACATCATCACCCTGCTCCTCCATGATAGGTCAGCTACATCATCACCCCTGCTCCTCCATGATAGGTCAGCTACATCATCATCCCTGCTCCTCCATGATAGGTCAGCTACATCATCATCCCTGCTCCTCCATGATAGGTCAGCTACATCATCATCCTGCTCCTCCATGATAGGTCAGCTACATCATCATCCTGCTCCTCCATGATAGGTCAGCTACATCATCACCCCTGCTCCTCCATGATAGGTCAGCTACATCATCATCCTGCTCCTCCATGATAGGTCAGCTACATCATCATCCCTGCTCCTCCATGATAGGTCAGCTACATCATCATCCTGCTCCTCCATGATAGGTCAGCTACATCATCATCCTGCTCCTCCATGATAGGTCAGCTACATCATCATCCTGCTCCTCCATGATAGGTCAGCTACATCATCATCCCTGCTCCTCCATGATAGGTCAGCTACATCATCATCCCTGCTCCTCCATGATAGGTCAGCTACATCATCATCCTGCTCCTCCATGATAGGTCAGCTACATCATCACCCTGCTCCTCCATGATAGGTCAGCTACATCATCACCCCTGCTCCTCCATGATAGGTCAGCTACATCATCATCCCTGCTCCTCCATGATAGGTCAGCTACATCATCACCCTGCTCCTCCATGATAGGTCAGCTACATCATCACCCCTGCTCCTCCATGATAGGTCAGCTACATCATCACCCCTGCTCCTCCATGATAGGTCAGCTACATCATCATCCTGCTCCTCCATGATAGGTCAGCTACATCATCATCCTGCTCCTCCATGATAGGTCAGCTACATCATCATCCCTGCTCCTCCATGATAGGTCAGCTACATCATCACCCCTGCTCCTCCATGATAGGTCAGCTACATCATCATCTGCTCCTCCATGATAGGTCAGCTACATCATCAATCCTGCTCCTCCATGATAGGTCAGCTACATCATCATCCTGCTCCTCCATGATAGGTCAGCTACATCATCACTCCTGCTCCTCCATGATAGGTCAGCTACATCATCCTGCTCCTCCATGATAGGTCAGCTACATCATCACCCCTGCTCCTCCATGATAGGTCAGCTACATCATCACCCCTGCTCCTCCATGATAGGTCAGCTACATCATCACCCTGGTCCTCCATGATAGATTAGCTACATCATCACCCCTGCTCCTCCATGATAGGTCAGCTACATTATCACCCCTGCTCCTCATTGATAGGTCAGCTACATCATCCTGCTCCTCCATGATAGGTCAGCTACATCATCACAACTGCTCCTCCATGATAGGTCAGCTACATCATAACCCTGCTCCTCCATGATAGGTCAGCTACATCATCACCCCTGCTTCTCCATGATAGGTCAGCTACATCATCATCCTGCTCCTCCATGATAGGTCAGCTACATCATCATCCTGCTCCTCCATGATAGGTCAGCTACATCAATCTGCTCCTCCATGATAGGTCAGCTACATCATCACCCCTGCTCCTCCATGATAGGTCAGCTACATCATCATCCTGCTCCTCCATGATAGGTCAGCTACATCATCATCCTGCTCCTCCATGATAGGTCAGCTACATCATCACTCCTGCTCCTCCATGATAGGTCAGCTACATCATCACCCTGCTCCTCCATGATAGGTCAGCTACATCATCATCCTGCTCCTCCATGATAGGTCAGCTACATCATCATCCTGCTCCTCCATGATAGGTCAGCTACATCATCATCCTGCTCCTCCATGATAGGTCAGCTACATCATCATCCTTCTCCTCCATGATAGGTCAGCTACATCATCATCCCTGCTCCTCCATGATAGGTCAGCTACATCATCACCCCTGCTCCTCCATGATAGGTCAGCTACATCATCACCCCTGCTCCTCCATGATAGGTCAGCTACATCATCACCCCTGCTCCTCCATGATAGGTCAGCTACATCATCACCCCTGCTCCTCCATGATAGGTCAGCTACATCATCATCCTGCTCCTCCATGATAGGTCAGCTACATCATCATCCTCCTCCATGATAGGTCAGCTACATCATCATCCTGCTCCTCCATGATAGGTCAGCTACATCATCATCCTGCTCCTCCATGATAGGTCAGCTACATCATCATCCTGCTCCTCCATGATAGGTCAGCTACATCATCATCCTGCTCCTCCATGATAGGTCAGCTACATCATCATCCTGCTCCTCCATGATAGGTCAGCTACATTATCCTGCTCCTCCATGATAGGTCAGCTAAATCATCAGCCTGCTCCTCCATGATAGGTCAGCTACATCATCACCCCTGCTCCTCCATGATAGGTCAGCTACATCATCATCCTGCTCCTCCATGATAGGTCAGCTACATCATCACCCTGCTCCTCCATGATAGGTCAGCTACATCATCATCCTGCTCCTCCATGATAGGTCAGCTACATCATCATCCTGCTCCTCCATGATAGGTCAGCTACATCATCATCCCTGCTCCTCCATGATAGGTCAGCTACATCATCATCCTGCTCCTCCATGATAGGTCAGCTACATCATCATCCTGCTCCTCCATGATAGGTCAGCTACATCATCACCCCTGCTCCTCCATGATAGGTCAGTTACATCATCATCCTGCTCCTCCATGATAGGTCAGCTACATCATCATCCTTCTCCTCCATGATAGGTCAGCTACATCATCACTCCTGCTCCTCCATGATAGGTCAGCTACATCATCACCCCTGCTCCTCCATGATAGGTCAGCTACATCATCATCCTGCTCCTCCATGATAGGTCAGCTACATCATCATCCTGCTCCTCCATGATAGGTCAGCTACATCATCATCCTGCTCCTCCATGATAGGTCAGCTACATCATCACCCTGCTCCTCCATGATAGGTCAGCTACATCATCATCCTGCTCCTCCATGATAGGTCAGCTACATCATCACCCCTGCTCCTCCATGATAGGTCAGCTACATCATCATCCTGCTCCTCCATGATAGGTCAGCTACATCATCATCCTGCTCCTCCATGATAGGTCAGCTACATCATCATCCCTGCTCCTCCATGATAGGTCAGCTACATCATCATCCTGCTCCTCCATGATAGGTCAGCTACATCATCATCCTGCTCCTCCATGATAGGTCAGCTACATCATCATCCTGCTCCTCCATGATAGGTCAGCTACATCATCACCCCTGCTCCTCCATGATAGGTCAGTTACATCATCACCCTGCTCCTCCATGATAGGTCAGCTACATCATCATCCTGCTCCTCCATGATAGGTCAGCTACATCATCACCCCTGCTCCTCCATGATAGGTCAGCTACATCATCACCCTGCTCCTCCATGATAGGTCAGCTACATCATCATCCTGCTCCTCCATGATAGGTCAGCTACATCATCACCCCTGCTCCTCCATGATAGGTCAGCTACATCATCACCCCTGCTCCTCCATGATAGGTCAGCTACATCATCCTGCTCCTCCATGATAGGTCAGCTACATCATCATCCTGCTCCTCCATGATAGGTCAGCTACATCATCATCCTGCTCCTCCATGATAGGTCAGCTACATCATCATCCTGCTCCTCCATGATAGGTCAGCTACATCATCCCTGCTCCTCCATGATAGGTCAGCTACACATCACCCTGCTCCTCCATGATAGGTCAGCTACATCATCTCTGCTCCTCCATGATAGGTCAGCTACATCATCACTCCTGCTCCTCCATGATAGGTCAGCTACATCATCATCCTGCTCCTCCATGATAGGTCAGCTACATCATCACCCCTGCTCCTCCATGATAGGTCAGCTACATCATCACCCTGCTCCTCCATGATAGGTCAGCTACATCATCATCCTGCTCCTCCATGATAGGTCAGCTACATCATCATCCTTCTCCTCCATGATAGGTCAGCTACATCATCACCCCTGCTCCTCCATGATAGGTCAGCTACATCATCCTGCTCCTCCATGATAGGTCAGCTACATCATCACTCTGCTCCTCCATGATAGGTCAGCTACATCATCACCCTGCTCCTCCATGATAGGTCAGCTACATCAATTCTGCTCCTCCATGATAGGTCAGCTACATCATCACCCCTGCTCCTCCATGATAGGTGAGTTACATCATCATCCTGCTCCTCCATGATAGGTCAGCTACATCATCATCCTGCTCCTCCATGATAGGTCAGCTACATCATCATCCTGCTCCTCCATGATAGGTCAGCTACATCATCACGCCTGCTCCTCCATGATAGGTCAGCTACATCATCATCCTGCTCCTCCATGATAGGTCAGCTACATCATCACCCTGCTCCTCCATGATAGGTCAGCTACATCATCATCCTGCTCCTCCATGATAGGTCAGCTACATCATCATCCTGCTCCTCCATGATAGGTCAGCTACATCATCACCCCTGCTCCTCCATGATAGGTCAGCTACATCATCACCCCTGCTCCTCCATGATAGGTCAGCTACATCATCACCCCTGCTCCTCCATGATAGGTCAGCTACATCATCATCCTGCTCCTCCATGATAGGTCAGCTACATCATCATCCTGCTCCTCCATGATAGGTCAGCTACATCATCACCCCTGCTCCTCCATGATAGGTCAGCTACATCATCAGCCTGCTCCTCCATGATAGGTCAGCTACATCATCATCCTGCTCCTCCATGATAGGTCAGCTACATCATCTCTGCTCCTCCATGATAGGTCAGCTACATCATCACCCTGCTCCTCCATGATAGGTCAGCTACATCATCATCCTGCTCCTCCATGATAGGTCAGCTACATCATCACTCCTGCTCCTCCATGAAAGGTCAGCTACATCATCCTGCTCCTCCATGATAGGTCAGCTACATCATCACCCCTGCTCCTCCATGATAGGTCAGCTACATCATCACCCCTGCTCCTCCATGATAGGTCAGCTACATCATCATCCTGCTCCTCCATGATAGGTCAGCTACATCATCACACCTGCTCCTCCATGATAGGTCAGCTACATCATCACCCCTGCTCCTCAATGATAGGTCAGCTACATCATCCTGCTCCTTCATGATAGGTCAGCTACATCATCACTCCTGCTCCTCCATGATAGGTCAGCTACATCATCATCCCTGCTCCTCCATGATAGGTCAGCTACATCATCACCCCTGCTCCTCCATGATAGGTCAGCTTCATCATTATCCTGCTCCTCCATGATAGGTCAGCTACATCATCACCCCTCTCCTCCATGATAGGTCAGCTACATCATTCTGCTCCTCCATGATAGGTCAGCTACATCATCACCCCTGCTCGTCCATGATAGGTCAGCAACATCATCACCCCTGCTCCTCCATGATTGGTCAGCTACTTCATTCTCGTCCTCCATGATAGGTCAGCTACATCATCACTCCTGCTCCTCCATGATAGGTCAGCTACATCATCACCCCTGCTCCTCCATGATAGGTCAGCTACATCATCACTCCTGCTCCTCCATGATAGGTCAGCTACATCATCACCCCTGCTCCTCCATGATAGGTCAGCTACATCATCATCCTGCTCCTCCATGATAGGTCAGCTACATCATCATCCTGCTCCTCCATGATAGGTCAGCTACATCATCACTCCTGCTCTTCCATGATAGGTCAGCTACATCATCACCCCTGCTCCTCCATGATAGGTCAGCTACATCATCACCCTGCTCCTCCATGATAGGTCAGCTACATCATCAGCCTGCTCCTCCATGATAGGTCAGCTACATCATCACCCCTGCTCCTCCATGATAGGTCAGCTACATCATCATCCTGCTCCTCCATGATAGGTCAGCTACATCATCATCCTGCTCCTCCATGATAGGTCAGCTACATCATCACCCTGCTCCTCCATGATAGGTCAGCTACATCATCACCCCTGCTCCTCCATGATAGGTCAGCTACATCATCACCCTGCTCCTCCATGATAGGTCAGCTACATCATCATCCTGCTCCTCCATGATAGGTCAGCTACATCATCATCCTGCTCCTCCATGATAGGTCAGCTACATCATCATCCTGCTCCTCCATGATAGGTCAGCTACATCATCATCCTGCTCCTCCATGATAGGTCAGCTACATCATCACCCCTGCTCCTCCATGATAGGTCAGCTACATCATCATCCTGCTCCTCCATGATAGGTCAGCTACATCATCACCCTGCTCCTCCATGATAGGTCAGCTACATCATCACCCCTGCTCCTCCATGATAGGTCAGCTACATCATCATCCTTCTCCTCCATGATAGGTCAGCTACATCATCAACCTGCTCCTCCATGATAGGTCAGCTACATCATCATCCTGCTCCTCCATGATAGGTCAGCTACATCATCCTGCTCCTCCATGATAGGTCAGCTACATCATCATCCTGCTCCTCCATGATAGGTCAGCTACATCATCATCCTGCTCCTCCATGATAGGTCAGCTACATCATCATCCTGCTCCTCCATGATAGGTCAGCTACATCATCACCCCTGCTCCTCCATGATAGGTCAGCAACACCATCACTCCTGCTCCTCCATGATAGGTCAGCTACATCATCATCCTGCTCCTCCATGATAGGTCAGCTACATCATCATCCTGCTCCTCCATGATAGGTCAGCTACATCATCACCCCTGCTCCTCCATGATAGGTCAGCTACATCATCACCCTGCTCCTCCATGATAGGTCAGCTACATCATCATCCTGCTCCTCCATGATAGGTCAGCTACATCATCATCCTGCTCCTCCATGATAGGTCAGCTACATCATCACCCCTGCTCCTCCATGATAGGTCAGCTACATCATCACCCCTGCTCCTCCATGATAGGTCAGCTACATCATCACTCCTGCTCCTCCATGATAGGTCAGCTACATCATCATCCTGCTCCTCCATGATAGGTCAGCTACATCATCACCCCTGCTCCTCCATGATAGGTCAGCTACATCATCATCCTGCTCCTCCATGATAGGTCAGCTACATCATCATCCTGCTCCTCCATGATAGGTCAGCTACATCATCATCCTGCTCCTCCATGATAGGTCAGCTACATCATCATCCTGCTCCTCCATGATAGGTCAGCTACATCATCAACCCTGCTCCTCCATGATAGGTCAGTTACATCATCACCCCTGCTCCTCCATGATAGGTCAGCAACACCATCACTCCTGCTCCTCCATGATAGGTCAGCTACATCATCATCCTGCTCCTCCATGATAGGTCAGCTACATCATCATCCTGCTCCTCCATGATAGGTCAGCTACATCACCCTGCTCCTCCATGATAGGTCAGCTACATCATCCTGCTCCTCCATGATAGGTCAGCTACATCAACATCCTGCTCCTCCATGATAGGTCAGCTACATCATCATCCTGCTCCTCCATGATAGGTCAGCTACATTATCACCCCTGCTCCTCCATGATAGGTCAGTTACATCATCACCCCTGCTCCTCCATGATAGGTCAGCAACACCATCACCCCTGCTCCTCCATGATAGGTCAGCTACATCATCACCCCTGCTCCTCCATGATAGGTCAGTTACATCATCACCCCTGCTCCTCCATGATAGGTCAGCTACCTCATCATCCTGCTCCTCCATGATAGGTCAGCTACATCTTCACACTGCTCTTCCATGATAGGTCAGCTACATCATCAGCCTGCTCCTCCATGATAGGTCAGCTACATCATCACCCTGCTCTTCCATGATAGGTCAGCTACATCATTCTGCTCCTCAATGATAGGTCAGCATCACCCTGCTCTTCCATGATAGGTCAGCTACATCATTCTGCTCCTCCATGATAGATCAGCTACATCATCACTCCTGCTCCTCCATGAAAGGTCAGCTACATCATCCTGCTCCTCATGATAGGTCAGCTACATCATCATCCCTGCTCCTCCATGATAGGTCAGCTACATAATCACCCCTGCTCCTCCATGATAGGTCAGCTACATCAGCACCCCTGCTCCTCCATGATAGGTCAGTTACATCATCACACCTGCTCATCCATGATAGGTCAGCTACATTATCACCCCTGCTCCTCAATGATAGGTCAGCTACATCATCCTGCTCCTTCATGATAGGTCAGCTACATCATCACTCCTGCTCCTCCATGATAGGTCAGCTACATCATCTCCCCTGCTCCTCCATGATAGGTCAGCTACATCATCACCCCTGCTCCTCCATGATAGGTCAGCTTCATCATTATCCTGCTCCTCCATGATAGGTCAGCTACATCATCACCCCTCTCCTCCATGATAGGTCAGCTACATCATTCTGCTCCTCCATGATAGGTCAGCTACATCATCACCCCTGCTCCTCCATGATAGGTCAGCAACATCATCACCCCTGCTCCTCCATGATAGGTCAGCTACATCATCCTGCTCCTCCATGATAGGTCAGCTACATCATCACTCCTGCTCCTCCATGATAGGTCAGCTACATCATGACTCCTGCTCCTCCATGATAGGTCAGCTACATCATCATCCTGCTCCTCCATGATAGGTCAGCTACATCATCATCCTGCTCCTCCATGATAGGTCAGCTACATCATCATCCTGCTCCTCCATGATAGGTCAGCTACATCATCATCCTGCTCCTCCATGATAGGTCAGCTACATCATCACCCCTGCTCCTCCA
The DNA here is from genome assembly GCF_905237065.1 of Salmo salar. Lineage (NCBI taxonomy): Eukaryota > Metazoa > Chordata > Actinopteri > Salmoniformes > Salmonidae > Salmo > Salmo salar. The sequence goes on along the minus strand of NC_059450.1, from coordinate 98,263,010 downwards.
TGATAGGTCAGCTACATCATCATCCCTGCTCCTCCATGATAGGTCAGCTACATCATCACTCCTGCTCCTCCATGATAGGTCAGCTACATCATCATCCTGCTCCTCCATGATAGGTCAGCTACATCATCACCCCTGCTCCTCCATGATAGGTCAGCTACATCATCACCCCTGCTCCTCCATGATAGGTCAGCTACATCATCACCCTGCTCCTCCATGATAGATTAGCTACATCATCACCCCTGCTCCTCCATGATAGGTCAGCTACATCATCATCCTGCTCCTCCATGATAGGTCAGCTACATCATCACCCCTGCTCCTCCATGATAGGTCAGCTACATCATCACTCCCTGCTCCTCCATGATAGGTCAGCTACATCATCATCCCTGCTCCTCCATGATAGGTCAGCTACATCATCATCCTGCTCCTCCATGATAGGTCAGCTACATCATCACCCCTGCTCCTCCATGATAGGTCAGCTACATCATCATCCTGCTCCTCCATGATAGGTCAGCTACATCATCATCCCTGCTCCTCCATGATAGGTCAGCTACATCATCACCCCTGCTCCTCCATGATAGGTCAGCTACATCATCATCCCTGCTCCTCCATGATAGGTCAGCTACATCATCACCCCTGCTCCTCCATGATAGGTCAGCTACATCATCACCCCTGCTCCTCCATGATAGGTCAGCTACATCATCACCCTGCTCCTCCATGATAGGTCAGCTACATCATCACCCCTGCTCCTCCATGATAGGTCAGCTACATCATCACCCCTGCTCCTCCATGATAGGTCAGCTACATCATCACCCCTGCTCCTCCATGATAGGTCAGCTACATCATCATCCTGCTCCTCCATGATAGGTCAGCTACATCACCACCCCTGCTCCTCCATGATAGGTCAGCTACATTTTCACCCCTGCTCCTCCATGATAGGTCAGCTACATCATCATCCTGCTCCTCCACGATAGGTCAGCTACATCATCACTCCTGCTCCTCCATGATAGGTCAGCTACATCATCTCCCCTGCTCCTCCATGATAGGTCAGCTACATCATCACCCCTGCTCCTCCATGATAGGTCAGCTACATCATCATCCTGCTCCTCCATGATAGGTCAGCTACATCATCACCCCTGCTCCTCCATGATAGGTCAGCTACATCATCATCCTGCTCCTCCATGATAGGTCAGCTACATCATCACCCCTGCTCCTCCATGATAGGTCAGCTACATAATCACCCCTGCTCCTCCATGATAGGTCAGCTACATCATCATCCTGCTCCTCCATGATAGGTCAGCTACATCATCACTCCTGCTCCTCCATGATAGGTCAGCTACATCATCACCCCTGCTCCTCCATGACAGGTCAGCTTCATCATTATCCTGCTCCTCCATGATAGGTCAGCTACATCATCACCCCTGCTCCTCCATGATAGGTCAGCTACATCATCACCCCTGCTCCTCCATGATAGGTCAGCTACATCATCACCCCTGCTCCTCCATGATAGGTCAGCTACATCATCACCCTGCTCCTCCATGATAGGTCAGCTACATCATCACCTGCTCCTCCATGATAGGTCAGCTACATCATCACCCCTGCTCCTCCATGATAGGTCAGCTACATCATCATCCTGCTCCTCCATGATAGGTCAGCTACATCATCACCCCTGCTCCTCCATGATAGGTCAGCTACATCATCATCCTGCTCCTCCATGATAGGTCAGCTACATCATCATCCTGCTCCTCCATGATAGGTCAGCTACATCATCATCCTGCTCCTCCATGATAGGTCAGCTACATCATCACTCCTGCTCTTCCCTGATAGGTCAGCTACATCATCACCCCTGCTCCTCCATGATAGGTCAGCTACATCATCACCCCTGCTCCTCCATGATAGGTCAGCTACATCATCACCCCTGCTCCTCCATGATAGGTCAGTTACATCATCACCCCTGCTCCTCCATGATAGGTCAGCTACATCATCATCCTGCTCCTCCATGATAGGTCAGCTACATCTTCACCCTGCTCTTCCATGATAGGTCAGCTACATCATCAGCCTGCTCCTCCATGATAGGTCAGCTACATCATCACCCTGCTCTTCCATGATAGGTCAGCTACATCATTCTGCTCCTCAATGAAAGGTCAGCATCACCCTGCTCTTCCATGATAGGTCAGCTACATCATTCTGCTCCTCCATGATAGGTCAGCTACATCATCACTCCTGCTCCTCCATGATAGGTCAGCTACATCATCCTGCTCCTCCATGATAGGTCAGCTACATCATCATCCCTGCTCCTCCATGATAGGTCAGCTACATAATCACCCCTGCTCCTCCATGATAGGTCAGCTACATCAGCACCCCTGCTCCTCCATGATAGGTCAGTTACATCATCACACCTGCTCATCCATGATAGGTCAGCTACATTATCACCCCTGCTCCTCAATGATAGGTCAGCTACATCATCCTGCTCCTTCATGATAGGTCAGCTACATCATCACTCCTGCTCCTCCATGATAGGTCAGCTACATCATCTCCCCTGCTCCTCCATGATAGGTCAGCTACATCATCACCCCTGCTCCTCCATGATAGGTCAGCTACATCATTATCCTGCTCCTCCATGATAGGTCAGCTACATCATCACCCCTCTCCTCCATGATAGGTCAGCTACATCATTCTGCTCCTCCATGATAGGTCAGCTACATCATCACCCCTGCTCGTCCATGATAGGTCAGCAACATCATCACCCCTGCTCCTCCATGATTGGTCAGCTACTTCATTCTCGTCCTCCATGATAGGTCAGCTACATCATCACTCCTGCTCCTCCATGATAGGTCAGCTACATCATCACCCTGCTCCTCCTTTATAGGTCAGCTACATCATCATCCTGCTACTCCATGATAGATTAGCTACAACATCATCCTGCTCCTCCATGACAGGTCAGCTACATCATCATCCTGCTCATCCATGATAGGTCAGCTTCATCATCATCCTGCTCCTCCATGATTGGTCAGCTACATCATCACTCCTGCTCTTCCCTGATAGGTCAGCTACATCATCACCCCTGCTCCTCCATGATAGGTCAGCTACATCATGACTCCTGCTCCTCCCTGATAGGTCAGCTACATCATCATCCTGCTCCTCCATGATAGGTCAGCTACATCATCACCCCTGCTCCTCCATGATAGGTCAGCTACATCATCACCCCTGCTCCTCCATGATAGGTCAGCTACATCATCATCCTGCTCCTCCATGATAGGTCAGCTACATCATCACCCCTGCTCCTCCATGATAGGTCAGCTACATCATCATCCTGCTCCTCCATGATAGGTCAGCTACATCATCACCCCTGCTCCTCCATGATAGGTCAGCTACATCATCACCCCTGCTCCTCCATGATAGGTCAGCTACATCATCACCCCTGCTCCTCCATGATAGGTCAGCTACATCATCACCCCTGCTCCTCCATGATAGGTCAGCTACATCATCACTCCTGCTCCTCCATGATAGGTCAGCTACATCATCATCCCTGCTCCTCCATGATAGGTCAGCTACATCATCACCCCTGCTCCTCCATGATAGGTCAGCTACATCATCACCCCTGCTCCTCCATGATAGGTCAGCTACATCATCACCCCTGCTCCTCCATGATAGGTCAGCTACATCATCATCCTGCTCCTCCATGATAGGTCAGCTACATCATCATCCTGCTCCTCCATGATAGGTCAGCTACATCATCCTGCTCCTCCATGATAGGTCAGCTACATCATCATCCTGCTCCTCCATGATAGGTCAGCTACATCATCACCCCTGCTCCTCCATGATAGGTCAGCTACATCATCATCCTGCTCCTCCATGATAGGTCAGCTACATCATCATCCTGCTCCTCCATGATAGGTCAGCTACATCATCATCCTGCTCCTCCATGATAGGTCAGCTACATCATCATCCTGCTCCTCCATGATAGGTCAGCTACATCATCATCCTGCTCCTCCATGATAGGTCAGCTACATCATCACCCTGCTCCTCCATGATAGGTCAGCTACATCATCACCCCTGCTCCTCCATGATAGGTCAGCTACATCATCACCCTGCTCCTCCATGATAGGTCAGCTACATCATCACCCCTGCTCCTCCATGATAGGTCAGCTACATCATCACCCCTGCTCCTCCATGATAGGTCAGCTACATCAGCCTGCTCCTCCATGATAGGTCAGCTACATCATCATCCTGCTCCTCCATGATAGGTCAGCTACATCATCACCCCTGCTCCTCCATGATAGGTCAGTTACATCATCATCCTGCTCCTCCATGATAGGTCAGCTACATCATCATCCTCCTCCTCCATGATAGGTCAGCTACATCATCACTCCTGCTCCTCCATGATAGGTCAGCTACATCATCATCCCCTGCTCCTCCCTGATAGGTCAGCTACATCATCACTCCCTGCTCCTCCATGATAGGTCAGCTACATCATCACCCCTGCTCCTCCATGATAGGTCAGCTACATCATCACCCCTGCTCCTCCATGATAGGTCAGCTACATCATCACCCTGCTCCTCCATGATAGGTCAGCTACATCATCACCCTGCTCCTCCATGATAGGTCAGCTACATCATCATCCTGCTCCTCCATGATAGGTCAGCTACATCATCACCCCTGCTCCTCCATGATAGGTCAGCTACATCATCATCCTGCTCCTCCATGATAGGTCAGCTACATCATCACCCCTGCTCCTCCATGATAGGTCAGCTACATCATGACTCCTGCTCCTCCATGATAGGTCAGCTACATCATCATCCTGCTCCTCCATGATAGGTCAGCTACATCATCATCCTGCTCCTCCATGATAGGTCAGCTACATCATCATCCTGCTCCTCCATGATAGGTCAGCTACATCATCAACCCTGCTCCTCCATGATAGGTCAGCTACATCATCATCCTGCTCCTCCATGATAGGTCAGCTACATCATCATCCTGCTCCTCCATGATAGGTCAGCTACATCATCACCCCTGCTCCTCCATGATAGGTCAGCAACATCATCACCCCTGCTCCTCCATGATAGGTCAGCTACATCATCACCCCTGCTCCTCCATGATAGGTCAGCTACATCATCACCCCTGCTCCTCCATGATAGGTCAGCTACATCATCACCCCTGCTCCTCCATGATAGGTCAGCTACATCATCATCCTGCTCCTCCATGATAGGTCAGCTACATCATCACCCTGCTCCTCCATGATAGGTCAGCTACATCATCATCCCTGCTCCTCCATGATAGGTCAGCTACATCATCACCCCTGCTCCTCCATGATAGGTCAGCTACATCATCATCTGCTCCTCCATGATAGGTCAGCTACATCACCCCTGCTCCTCCATGATAGGTCAGCTACAATCATTCTGCTCCTCCATGATAGGTCAGCTACATCATCACTCCTGCTCCTCCATGATAGGTCAGCTACATCATCCTGCTCCTCCATGATAGGTCAGCTACATCATCACCCCTGCTCCTCCATGATAGGTCAGCTACATCATCACCCCTGCTCCTCCATGATAGGTCAGCTACATCATCACCCCTGCTCCTCCATGATAGGTCAGCTACATCATCACCCTGCTCCTCCATGATAGGTCAGCTACATTATCACCCCTGCTCCTCATTGATAGGTCAGCTACATCATCCTGCTCCTCCATGATAGATCAGCTACATCATCATCCTGCTCCTCCATGACATGTCAGCTACATCATTATCCTGCTCCTCCATGATAGGTCAGCTACATCATCACCCCTGCTCCTCCATGATAGGTCAGCTACATCATCATCCTGCTCATCCATGATAGGTCAGCTACATCATCACCCCTGCTCCTCCATGATAGGTCAGCTACATCAATCTGCTCCTCCATGATAGGTCAGCTACATCATCACCCCTGCTCCTCCATGATAGGTCAGCTACATCATCACCCCTGCTCCTCCATGATAGGTCAGCTACATCATCATCCTGCTCCTCCATGATAGGTCAGCTACATCATCACCCCTGCTCCTCCATGATAGGTCAGCTACATCATCACCCCTGCTCCTCCATGATAGGTCAGCTACATCATCATCCTGCTCCTCCATGATAGGTCAGCTACATCATCATCCTGCTCCTCCATGATAGGTCAGCTACATCATCATCCTGCTCATCCATGATAGGTCAGCTTCATCATCATCCTGCTCCTCCATGATTGGTCAGCTACATCATCACTCCTGCTCTTCCCTGATAGGTCAGCTACATCATCACCCCTGCTCCTCCATGATAGGTCAGCTACATCATGACTCCTGCTCCTCCCTGATAGGTCAGCTACATCATCATCCTGCTCCTCCATGTTAGGTCAGTTACATCATCACCCCTGCTCCTCCATGATAGGTCAGCTACATCATCACCCCTGCTACTCCATGATAGGTCAGCTACATCAGCCTGCTCCTCCATGACAGGTCAGCTACATCATCACCCCTGCTCCTCCATGATAGGTCAGCTACATCATCATCCTGCTCCTCCATGATAGGTCAGCTACATTATCAACCCTGCTCCTCCATGATAGGTCAGTTACATCATCACCCCTGCTCCTCCATGATAGGTCAGCTACATCATCATCCTGCTCCTCCATGATAGGTCAGCTACATCATCACCCCTGCTCCTCCATGATAGGTCAGCTACATCATCACCCTGCTCCTCCATGATAGGTCAGCTACATCATCATCCTGCTCCTCCATGATAGGTCAGCTACATCATCACCCCTGCTCCTCCATGATAGGTCAGCTACATCATCACCCCTGCTCCTCCATGATAGGTCAGCTACATCATCACCCCTGCTCCTCCATGATAGGTCAGTTACATCATCACCCCTGCTCCTCCATGATAGGTCAGCTACATCAACAGCCTGCTCCTCCATGATAGGTCAGCTACATCATCACCCCTGCTCCTCCATGATAGGTCAGCTACATCATCACCCCTGCTCCTCCATGATAGGTCAGCTACATCATCACCCCTGCTCCTCCATGATAGGTCAGCTACATCATCACCCCTGCTCCTCCATGATAGGTCAGCTACATCAGCCTGCTCCTCCATGATAGGTCAGCTACATCATCATCCTGCTCCTCCATGATAGGTCAGCTACATCATCACCCCTGCTCCTCCATGATAGGTCAGCTACATCATCCTGCTCCTCCATGATAGGTCAGCTACATCATCACTCCTGCTCCTCCATGATAGGTCAGCTACATCATCACCCCTGCTCCTCCATGATAGGTCAGCTACATCATCACCCTGCTCCTCCATGATAGGTCAGCTACATCATCATCCTGCTCCTCCATGATAGGTCAGCTACATCATCACCCCTGCTCCTCCATGATAGGTCAGCTACATCATCATCCTGCTCCTCCATGATAGGTCAGCTACATCATCACCCCTGCTCCTCCATGATAGGTCAGCTACATCATCACCCCTGCTCCTCCATGATAGGTCAGCTACATCATCATCCTGCTCCTCCATGATAGGTCAGCTACATCATCACTCCTGCTCCTCCATGATAGGTCAGCTACATCATCACCCCTGCTCCTCCATGATAGGTCAGCTACATCATCACCCCTGCTCCTCCATGATAGGTCAGCTACATCATCACCCCTGCTCCTCCATGATAGGTCAGCTACATCATCACCCCTGCTCCTCCATGATAGGTCAGCTACATCATCACCCCTGCTCCTCCATGATAGGTCAGCTACATCAACATCCTGCTCCTCCATGATAGGTCAGCTACATCATCACCCCTGCTCCTCCATGATAGGTCAGCTACATCATCATCCCTGCTCCTCCATGATAGGTCAGCTACATCATCACCTGCTCCTCCATGATAGGTCAGCTACATCATCACCCTGCTCCTCCATGATAGGTCAGCTACATCATCATCCTGCTCCTCCATGATAGGTCAGCTACATCAACATCCTGCTCCTCCATGATAGGTCAGCTACATCATCATCCTGCTCCTCCATGATAGGTCAGCTACATCATCACCCCTGCTCCTCCATGATAGGTCAGCTACATCATCACCCTGCTCCTCCATGATAGGTCAGCTACATCATGACTCCTGCTCCTCCATGATAGGTCAGCTACATCATCACCCCTGCTCCTCCATGATAGGTCAGCTACATCATCACCCCTGCTCCTCCATGATAGGTCAGCTACATCATCATCCTTCTCCTCCATGATAGGTCAGCTACATTATCACCTGCTCCTCCATGATAGGTCAGCTACATCATCATCCTGCTCCTCCATGATAGGTCAGCTACATCATCACCCCTGCTCCTCCATGATAGGTCAGCTACATCATCCTGCTCCTCCATGATAGGTCAGCTACATCATCACCCTGCTCCTCCATGATAGGTCAGCTACATCATCATCCTGCTCCTCCATGATAGGTCAGCTACATCATCACTCCTGCTCCTCCATGATAGGTCAGCTACATCATCCCTGCTCCTCCATGATAGGTCAGCTACATCATCACCCCTGCTCCTCCATGATAGGTCAGCTACATCATCACCCCTGCTACTCCATGATAGGTCAGCTACATCAGCCTGCTCCTCCATGATAGGTCAGTTACATCATCACACCTGCTCATCCATGATAGGTCAGCTACATTATCACCCCTGCTCCTCCATGATAGGTCAGCTACATCATCCTGCTCCTTCATGATAGGTCAGCTACATCATCACTCCTGCTCCTCCATGATAGGTCAGCTACATCATCACCCCTGCTCCTCCATGATAGGTCAGCTACATCATCACCCCTGCTCCTCCATGATAGGTCAGCTACATCATTACCCTGCTCCTCCATGATAGGTCAGCTACATCATCACCCCTGCTCCTCCATGATAGGTCAGCTACATCATCACTCCTGCTCCTCCATGATAGGTCAGCTACATCATCACCCCTGCTCCTCCATGATAGGTCAGCAACATCATCACCCCTGCTCCTCCATGATAGGTCAGCTACATCATCATCCTGCTCCTCCATGATAGGTCAGCTACATCATCACCCTGCTCCTCCATGATAGGTCAGCTACATCATCACTCCTGCTCCTCCATGATAGGTCAGCTACATCATCATCCTGCTCCTCCATGATAGGTCAGCTACATCATCATCCCTGCTCCTCCATGATAGGTCAGCTACATCATCATCCTGCTCCTCCATGATAGGTCAGCTACATCATCATCCTGCTCCTCCATGATAGGTCAGCTACATCATCACCCCTGCTCCTCCATGATAGGTCAGCTACATCATCATCCTGCTCCTCCATGATAGGTCAGCTACATCATCACACCTGCTCCTCCATGATAGGTCAGCTACATCATCATCCCTGCTCCTCCATGATAGGTCAGCTACATCATCACCCCTGCTCCTCCATGATAGGTCAGCTACATCATCACCCCTGATCCTCCATGATAGGTCAGCTACATCATCACCCCTGCTCCTCCATGATAGGTCAGCTACATCATCACCCCTGCTCCTCCATGATAGGTCAGCTACATCATCACCCCTGCTCCTCCATGATAGGTCAGCTACATCATCATCCTGCTCCTCCATGATAGGTCAGCTACATCATCACCCCTGCTCCTCCATGATAGGTCAGCTACATCATCACCCCTGCTCCTCCATGATAGGTCAGCTACATCATCACCCCTGCTCCTCCATGATAGGTCAGCTACATCATCACCCCTGCTCCTCCATGATAGGTCAGCTTCATCATCACCCCTGCTCCTCCATGATAGGTCAGCTACATCTTCACCCCTGCTCCTCCAAGATAGGTCAGCTACATCATCACCCCTGCTTCTCCATGATAGGTCAGCTACATCATCACCCCTGCTCCTCCATGATAGGTCAGCTACATCATCACCCCTGCTCCTCCATGATAGGTCAGCTACATCATCACCCCTGCTCCTCCATGATAGGTCAGCTACATCATCACCCTGCTCCTCCATGATAGGTCAGCTACATCATCATCCTGCTCCTCCATGATAGGTCAGCTACATCATCATCCTGCTCCTCCATGATAGGTCAGCTACATCATCACTCCTGCTCTTCCCTGATAGGTCAGCTACATCATCACCCCTGCTCCTCCATGATAGGTCAGCTACATCATCATCCCTGCTCCTCCATGATAGGTCAGCAACATCATCACCCCTGCTCCTCCATGATAGGTCAGCTACATCATCACCCCTGCTCCTCCATGATAGGTCAGCTACATCATCACCCTGCTCCTCCATGATAGGTCAGCTACATCATCATCCTGCTCCTCCATGATAGGTCAGCTATATCATCACCCCTGCTCCTCCATGATAGTTCAGTTACATCATCACCCTGCTCCTCCATGATAGGTCAGCTACATCATCACCCTGCTCCTCCATGATAGGTCAGCTACATCATCATCCTGCTCCTCCATGATAGGTCAGCTACATCATCACCCTGCTCCTCCATGATAGGTCAGCTACATCATCATCCTGCTCCTCCATGATAGGTCAGCTACATCATCACCCTGCTCCTCCATGATAGGTCAGCTACATCATCACCCCTGCTCCTCCATGATAGGTCAGCTACATCATCATCCCTGCTCCTCCATGATAGGTCAGCTACATCATCATCCTGCTCCTCCATGATAGGTCAGCTACATCATCATCCTGCTCCTCCATGATAGGTCAGCTACATCATCACCCCTGCTCCTCCATGATAGGTCAGCTACATCATCATCCTGCTCCTCCATGATAGGTCAGCTACATCATCACCCTGCTCCTCCATGATAGGTCAGCTACATCATCACCCCTGCTCCTCCATGATAGGTCAGTTACATCATCACCCTGCTCCTCCATGATAGGTCAGCTACATCATCATCCTGCTCCTCCATGATAGGTCAGCTACATCATCACCCCTGCTCCTCCATGATAGGTCAGCTACATCATCACCCCTGCTCCTCCATGATAGGTCAGCTACATCATCACCCCTGCTCCTCCATGATAGGTCAGCTACATCATCACCCCTGCTCCTCCATGATAGGTCAGCTACATCATCATCCTGCTCCTCCATGATAGGTCAGCTACATCATCCTGCTCCTCCATGATAGGTCAGCTACATCATCATCCTGCTCCTCCATGATAGGTCAGCTACATCATCATCCTGCTCCTCCATGATAGGTCAGCTACATCATCATCCTGCTCCTCCATGATAGGTCAGCTACATCATCACCCCTGCTCCTCCATGATAGGTCAGCTACATCATCACCCTGCTCCTCCATGATAGGTCAGCTACATCATCACCCCTGCTCCTCCATGATAGGTCAGCTACATCATCACCCCTGCTCCTCAATGATAGGTCAGCTACATCATCCTGCTCCTCCATGATAGGTCAGCTACATCATCATCCTGCTCCTCCATGATAGGTCAGCTACATCATCACTCCTGCTCCTCCATGATAGGTCAGCTACATCATCATCCTGCTCCTCCATGATAGGTCAGCTACATCATCACCCCTGCTCCTCCATGATAGGTCAGCTACATCATCATCCTGCTCCTCCATGATAGGTCAGCTACATCATCACCCCTGCTCCTCCATGATAGGTCAGCTACATCATCATCCTGCTCCTCCATGATAGGTCAGCTACATCATCATCCTGCTCCTCCATGATAGGTCAGCTACATCATCATCCTGCTCCTCCATGATAGGTCAGCTACATCATCATCCTGCTCCTCCATGATAGGTCAGCTACATCATCACCCCTGCTCCTCCATGATAGGTCAGCTACATCATCATCCTGCTCCTCCATGATAGGTCAGCTACATCATCACCCTGCTCCTCCATGATAGGTCAGCTACATCATCACCCTGCTCCTCCATGATAGGTCAGCTACATCATCATCCTGCTCCTCCATGATAGGTCAGCTACATCATCACCCCTGCTCCTCCATGATAGGTCAGCTACATCATCATCCTGCTCCTCCATGATAGGTCAGCTACATCATCATCCCTGCTCCTCCATGATAGGTCAGCTACATCATCACCCTGCTCCTCCATGATAGGTCAGCTACATCATCACTCCTGCTCCTCCATGATAGGTCAGCTACATCATCATCCTTCTCCTCCATGATAGGTCAGCTACATCATCAACCTGCTTCTCCATGATAGGTCAGCTACATCATCATTCTGCTCCTCCATGATAGGTCAGCTACATCATCACCCCTGCTCCTCCATGATAGGTCAGCTACATCATCTCTGCTCCTCCATGATAGGTCAGCTACATCATCACTCCTGCTCCTCCATGATAGGTCAGCTACATCATCACCCTGCTCCTCCATGATAGGTCAGCTACATCATCATCCCTGCTCCTCCATGATAGGTCAGCTACATCATCACCCTGCTCCTCCATGATAGGTCAGCTACATCATCACCCCTGCTCCTCCATGATAGGTCAGCTACATCATCACCCCTGCTCCTCCATGATAGGTCAGCTACATTTTCACCCCTGCTCCTCCATGATAGGTCAGCTACATCATCATCCTGCTCCTCCACGATAGGTCAGCTACATCATCACTCCTGCTCCTCCATGATAGGTCAGCTACATCATCACCCCTGCTCCTCCATGATAGGTCAGCTACATCATCACCCCTGCTCCTCCATGATAGGTCAGCTACATCATCATCCTGCTCCTCCATGATAGGTCAGCTACATCATCATCCCTGCTCCTCCATGATAGGTCAGCTACATCATCACTCTGCTCCTCCATGATAGGTCAGCTACATCATCACCCCTGCTCCTCCATGATAGGTCAGCTACATCATCACCCCTGCTCCTCCATGATAGGTCAGCTACATCATCACCTGCTCCTCCATGATAGGTCAGCTACATCATCACTCCTGCTCCTCCATGATAGGTCAGCTACATCATCACCCCTGCTCCTCCATGATAGGTCAGCTACATCATCACCCTGCTCCTCCATGATAGGTCAGCTACATCATCACCCTGCTCCTCCATGATAGGTCAGCTACATCATCATCCTGCTCCTCCATGATAGGTCAGCTACATCATCACCCTGCTCCTCCATGATAGGTCAGCTACATCATCACTCCTGCTCCTCCATGATAGGTCAGCTACATCATCATCCTGCTCCTCCATGATAGGTCAGCTACATCATCATCCTGCTCCTCCATGATAGGTCAGCTACATCATCATCCTGCTCCTCCATGATAGGTCAGCTACATCATCACCCCTGCTCCTCCATGATAGGTCAGCTACATCATCACTCCTGCTCCTCCATGATAGGTCAGCTACATCATCATCCTGCTCCTCCATGATAGGTCAGCTACATCATCACCCCTGCTCCTCCATGATAGGTCAGCTACATCATCATCCTGCTCCTCCATGATAGGTCAGCTACATCATCACCCCTGCTCCTCCATGATAGGTCAGCTACATCATCACCCCTGCTCCTCCATGATAGGTCAGCTACATCATCACCCCTGCTCCTCCATGATAGGTCAGCTACATCATCACCCCTGCTCCTCCATGATAGGTCAGCTACATCATCACCCCTGCTCCTCCATGATAGGTCAGCTACATCATCACCCTGGTCCTCCATGATAGGTCAGCTACATCATCACCCCTGCTCCTCCATGATAGGTCAGCTACATCATCATCCCTGCTCCTCCATGATAGGTCAGCTACATCATCACCCCTGCTCCTCCATGATAGGTCAGCTACATCATCACCCCTGCTCCTCCATGATAGGTCAGCTACATCATCATCCCTGCTCCTCCATGATAGGTCAGCTACATCATCATCCCTGCTCCTCCATGATAGGTCAGCTACATCATCACACCCTGCTCCTCCATGATAGGTCAGCTACATCAACATCCTGCTCATCCATGATAGGTCAGCTACATCATCACCCCTGCTCCTCCATGATAGGTCAGCTACATCATCACCCCTGCTCCTCCATGATAGGTCAGCTACATCATCACCCCTGCTCCTCCATGATAGGTCAGCTACATCATCAACCCTGCTCCTCCATGATAGGTCAGCTACATCATCACCCTGCTTCTCCATGATAGGTCAGCTACATCATCATCCTGCTCCTCCATGATAGGTCAGCTACATCATCATCCTGCTCCTCCATGATAGGTCAGCTACATCATCACCCCTGCTCCTCCATGATAGGTCAGCTACATCATCATCCTGCTCCTCCATGATAGGTCAGCTACATCATCACCCTGCTCCTCCATGATAGGTCAGCTACATCATCACCCTGCTCCTCCATGATAGGTCAGCTACATCATCATCCTTCTCCTCCATGATAGGTCAGCTACATCATCATCCCTGCTCCTCCATGATAGGTGAGTTACATCATCACCCTGCTCCTCCATGATAGGTCAGCTACATCATCACTCCTGCTCCTCCATGATAGGTCAGCTACATCATCACTCCCTGCTCCTCCATGATAGGTCAGCTACATCATCACCCCTGCTCCTCCATGATAGGTCAGCTACATCATCACCCCTGCTCCTCCATGATAGGTCAGCTACATCATCACCCCTGCTCCTCCATGATAGGTCAGCTACATCATCACCCCTGCTCCTCCATGATAGGTCAGCTACATCATTATCCTGCTCCTCCATGATAGGTCAGCTACATCATCACCCCTGCTCCTCCATGATAGGTCAGCTACATCAACACCCTGCTCCTCCATGATAGGTCAGCTACATCATCACCCCTGCTCCTCCATGACAGGTCAGCTACATCATCACCCCTGCTCCTCCATGATAGGTCAGCTACATCATCATCCTGCTCCTCCATGATAGGTCAGCTACATCATCATCCTGCTCCTCCATGATAGGTCAGCTACATCATCATCCTGCTCCTCCATGATAGGTCAGCTACATCATCACCCCTGCTCCTCCATGATAGGTCAGCTACATCATCACCCTGCTCCTCCATGATAGGTCAGCTACATCATCATCCTTCTCCTCCATGATAGGTCAGCTACATCATCACCCCTGCTCCTCCATGATAGGTCAGCTACATCATCATCCTGCTCCTCCATGATAGGTCAGCTACATCATCACTCTGCTCCTCCATGATAGGTCAGCTACATCATCACCCTGCTCCTCCATGATAGGTCAGCTACATCAATGTCTGCTCCTCCATGATAGGTCAGCTACATCATCACCCCTGCTCCTCCATGATAGGTGAGTTACATCATCATCCTGCTCCTCCATGATAGGTCAGCTACATCATCATCCTTCTCCATGATAGGTCAGCTACATCATCATCCTGCTCCTCCATGATAGGTCAGCTACATCATCATCCTGCTCCTCCATGATAGGTCAGCTACATCATCACCCCTGCTCCTCCATGATAGGTCAGCTACATCATCACCCTGCTCTTCCATGATAGGTCAGCTACATCATCATCCTGCTCCTCCATGATAGGTCAGCTACATCATCACTCCTGCTCCTCCATGATAGGTCAGCTACATCATCACCCTGCTCCTCCATGATAGGTCAGCTACATCATCACCCCTGCTCCTCCATGATAGGTCAGCTACATCATCATCCTTCTCCTCCATGATAGGTCAGCTACATCATCACTCCTGCTCCTCCATGATAGGTCAGCTACATCATCACTCCTGCTCCTCCATGATATGTCAGCTACATCATAACTCCTGCTCCTCCCTGATAGGTCAGCTACATCATCATCCTGCTCCTCCATGATAGGTCAGCTACATCATCATCCTGCTCCTCCATGATAGGTCAGCTACATCATCACTCCTGCTCCTCCATGATAGGTCAGCTACATCATCACCCTGCTCCTCCATGATAGGTCAGCTACATCATCACCCTGCTCCTCCATGATAGGTCAGCTACATCATCACCCTGCTCCTCCATGATAGGTCAGCTACATCATCACCCCTGCTCCTCCATGATAGGTCAGCTACATCATCATCCTGCTCCTCCATGATAGGTCAGCTACATCATCAACCTGCTCCTCCATGATAGGTCAGCTACATCATCATCCTGCTCCTCCATGATAGGTCAGCTACATCATCACTCCTGCTCCTCCATGATAGGTCAGCTACATCATCATCCTGCTCCTCCATGATAGGTCAGCTACATCATCACCCTGCTCCTCCATGATAGGTCAGCTACATCATCACCCCTGCTCCTCCATGATAGGTCAGCTACATCATCACCCCTGCTCCTCCATGATAGGTCAGCTACATCATCACCCTGCTCCTCCATGATAGGTCAGCTACATCATCACCCCTGCTCCTCCATGATAGGTCAGCTACATCATCACTCCTGCTCCTTCATGATAGGTCAGCTACATCATCATCCTGCTCCTCCATGATAGGTCAGCTACATCATCACCCCTGCTCCTCCATGATAGGTCAGCTACATCATCATCCTGCTCCTCCATGATAGGTCAGCTACATCATCACCCTGCTCCTCCATGATAGGTCAGCTACATCATCACCCCTGCTCCTCCATGATAGGTCAGCTACATCATCATCCTGCTCCTCCATGATAGGTCAGCTACATCATCATCCTGCTCCTCCATGATAGGTCAGCTACATCATCACCCCTGCTCCTCCATGATAGGTCAGCTACATCATCATCCTGCTCCTCCATGATAGGTCAGCTACATCATCATCCTGCTCCTCCATGATAGGTCAGCTACATCATCACCCTGCTCCTCCATGATAGGTCAGCTACATCATCACCCTGCTCCTCCATGATAGGTCAGCTACATCATCACCCCTGCTCCTCCATGATAGGTCAGCTACATCATCATCCTTCTCCTCCATGATAGGTCAGCTACATCATCAACCTGCTTCTCCATGATAGGTCAGCTACATCATCATCCTGCTCCTCCATGATAGGTCAGCTACATCATCATCCTGCTCCTCCATGATAGGTCAGCTACATCATCATCCTGCTCCTCCATGATAGGTCAGCTACATCATCATCCTGCTCCTCCATGATAGGTCAGCTACATCATCACACCTGCTCCTCCATGATAGGTCAGCTACATCATCATCCTGCTCCTCCATGATAGGTCAGCTACATCATCACCCTGCTCCTCCATGATAGGTCAGCTACATCATCATCCTGCTCCTCCATGATAGGTCAGCTACATCATCAATCCTGCTCCTCCATGATAGGTCAGCTACATCATCACCCCTGCTCCTCCATGATAGGTCAGTTACATCATCATCCTGCTCCTCCATGATAGGTCAGCTACATCATCATCCTTCTCCTCCATGATAGGTCAGCTACATCATCATCCTGCTCCTCCATGATAGGTCAGCTACATCATCATCCTGCTCCTCCATGATAGGTCAGCTACATCATCACTCCTGCTCCTCCATGATAGGTCAGCTACATCATCACCCCTGCTCCTCCATGATAGGTCAGCTACATCATCATCCTGCTCCTCCATGATAGGTCAGCTACATCATCACCCTGCTCCTCCATGATAGGTCAGCTACATCATCATCCTGCTCCTCCATGATAGGTCAGCTACATCATCACTCCTGCTCCTCCATGATAGGTCAGCTACATCATCACCCTGCTCCTCCATGATAGGTCAGCTACATCATCATCCTGCTCCTCCATGATAGGTCAGCTACATCATCATCCTGCTCCTCCATGATAGGTCAGCTACATCATCATCCTGCTCCTCCATGATAGGTCAGCTACATCATCATCCTGCTCCTCCATGATAGGTCAGCTACATCATCATCCTGCTCCTCCATGATAGGTCAGCTACATCATCACCCTGCTCCTCCATGATAGGTCAGCTACATCATCATCCTGCTCCTCCATGATAGGTCAGCTACATCATCACCCTGCTCCTCCATGATAGGTCAGCTACATCATCACCCTGCTCCTCCATGATAGGTCAGCTACATCATCACCCTGCTCCTCCATGATAGGTCAGCTACATCATCATCCTGCTCCTCCATGATAGGTCAGCTACATCATCATCCTGCTCCTCCATGATAGGTCAGCTACATCATCACCCCTGCTCCTCCATGATAGGTCAGTTACATCATCACCCCTGCTCCTCCATGATAGGTCAGCTACATCATCATCCTGCTCCTCCATGATAGGTCAGCTACATCATCATCCTGCTCCTCCATGATAGGTCAGCTACATCATCATCCTGCTCCTCCATGATAGGTCAGCTACATCATCACCCTGCTCCTCCATGATAGGTCAGCTACATCATCACCCCTGCTCCTCCATGATAGGTCAGCTACATCATCATCCTGCTCCTCCATGATAGGTCAGCTACATCATCATCCTGCTCCTCCATGATAGGTCAGCTACATCATCACCCTGCTCCTCCATGATAGGTCAGCTACATCATCACCCTGCTCCTCCATGATAGGTCAGCTACATCATCATCCTGCTCCTCCATGATAGGTCAGCTACATCATCAACCTGCTCCTCCATGATAGGTCAGCTACATCATCACCCCTGCTCCTCCATGATAGGTCAGTTACATCATCATCCTGCTCCTCCATGATAGGTCAGCTACATCATCATCCTTCTCCTCCATGATAGGTCAGCTACATCAACATCCTGCTCCTCCATGATAGGTCAGCTACATCATCATCCTGCTCCTCCATGATAGGTCAGCTACATCATCACCCTGCTCCTCCATGATAGGTCAGCTACATCATCATCCTGCTCCTCCATGATAGGTCAGCTACATCATCATCCTGCTCCTCCATGATAGGTCAGCTACATCATCACCCTGCTCCTCCATGATAGGTCAGCTACATCATCATCCTGCTCCTCCATGATAGGTCAGCTACATCATCATCCTGCTCCTCCATGATAGGTCAGCTACATCATCATCCTGCTCCTCCATGATAGGTCAGCTACATCATCCACCTGCTCCTCCATGATAGGTCAGCTACATCATCCTGATGTCCTGGTTGTGTATTGATACAGTATGCTTCACACAGGATCAATACGCTGCTGAGGACATAATGGAGTCTCTCTGAGGGTGACTGGACTGGTCTGGCTGAGCAACTAACATTTAGAGGTCCCACACACACACACACACACACACACACACACACACACGCACACACACACACACACACACACACACACACACACACACACACACACACACACACACACACACACACACTTCCACGCAACACACACAAACACACACTGAAGTTTAGAGGCCCATGGAATGGATGTTGCATATATCTACCATATCCATCATGACTCTGTCCAAACTGTTTTAATCAGCATCTAATTAGTGGCGGTTCATTGGTTGACAGTTCTATAGTTGGCAGGATTCATTCATTAATTAAGTAAAGTTGTCTAAAGCATCTGTCCGATGAAAGATTTTGAAATGTTTAAATGAGCAAATTTTTGACCCCAATCAGAAAGATGGCAAATAAACAAATATTCACAACAGCTTGTTATTGAATGTTGTCCAAAGACTGCTGTTTCAGTTAAGTAACTCTTGGTTTAATGTCAAAGTCTTTCTAAAGGCTGTTATCTAATATAATTACATCATGGTTACGTCAACAGAGTTGTTGGTGTTTGAAGATGTTTGTGTGATAACTCTCTCAACATCATGGTCTTGTCCAGCATTAGAAGTTAATGTATTTATGTAATCTCAACAAAACTCAACAACTAACTGATGTATTCAAATTTTTGCTATAGGGAGCAGTTACAGGGAGACAGGGAGTTGATCCACATCACTGTTACAAAATAGTGCTGTTCCAGAATTTCCAACCATTCTAGACAATGAAAACATTCCAGGAAGATTCAGACATTCTAGAACACACTGATATTCTAGATTGAACACCCAGACATCCTAGAAGATTCAGACATTCTAGAACACCCAGACATTCTAGATAGAACACCCAAACATTCTAGAAAATTCAGACATTCTAGAACACCCAGATATTCTAGAAAGAACACCCAGACATTCTAGAAAGAACACCCAGACATACTAGAAAGAACACCCAGACATACTAGAAAGAACACCCAGACATACTAGAAAGAACACCCAGACATACTAGAAAGAACACCCAGACATTCTAGGAAGAACACCCAGACATTCTAGAAAGAACACCAGACATTCTAGAAAGAACACCCAGACATTCTAGAACAGTCAGATATTCTAGAACACCCTGTGATTATCGAACATTGAGCCATTCTACAACACACAGCCCTTCCAAGAAAGAATCCTGGCATTAAGGTCCACTAACGAACACCAATCAGTCCATCCTGGCACCAATGTAATATGATAATACTTTGTCTTGTTGTGTTTACACTCTGTCAGAGGCTGGGGTGGAGACGGAGGCTGCCAACGGAGAGAATAAGTTTATAGTTGTCACCTGGGTAATCATTGTGCTCCCAAGCGTTTCAGCACAGGCAAACTTCTGCAAGGCAACAGCAGAAAACATTTGCACTCAATGAATAAGAGATGAGAAGAAAAGTGGTGCTTCTGCATCCGTTTAAAAAGGAGAGAGAAAAAACACTAAATATTACACACTTGCTGTGAAACAGGATTTATGGAATAATTTAACTCAAGGCAGGTGTATTATGTAACCAAATAAAACAGCAGGAGGAGAAATGATAAAACACTGTGTACCTGTAACTAAATGTCCTGGAATAAGACTGTTCCTCTCTCTTCGTCCTTGGTTAAGCGCCATCTATCGCTCTCTCCTTTACTATCGGAGAACCTGTTGGTTGGATGGTCATCCGGATTGAATTGGTTCTTAACTCACTTGTCAGGTTAAATAAAGGTAAAAAATAAATATATATTTTTTAATTGTACACTCGGTTTCCTGAATCCAAGCAGCAAAGAAACATTCTCACTGAAACTAAGAAAATGTTCAGCGGTGTGCCCAATTCCCTCATAAGATAACACTTGTGCCCAAATATCACTCCAGCAGCAAACAAAAACAGACTCTAACACTCTTCAGAGTACCCTCCAAAAACCACTTAACCCTACACACAACCCCTTTTTTATTTACTGTGTGTAATCTAGAACGCTTCCTAACAGCTCTCTTATTAACTTACTTATGCCTGTAGGCATGAAACGGATCCAGTCATAATGGGGCTGTGGTGGTTAAACAGTAACTGCCTTTTCCTGACAAAGATCACATTAAATAGAATAATTAATAGAATCAGACTGTTGCTCCCCATATGAGTACTTGACTCCATCCTAAATGGCATCCTATTCTCTCCTAGTGCACTACTTTTGACAAGAGCCCTATGGCCCTGGTAAAAAGAAATATGGGGTATACGGTAGGGTATAGGGTATACGGTAGGGTATAGGGTATACGGTAGGGTATAGGGTATACGCTAGGGTATAGGGTATACGCTAGGGTATACGGTATACGCTAGGGTATACGGTAGGGTATAGGCTATACGGTAGGGAATAGGGTGTACGGTAGGGTATAGGGTATACGCTAGGGTATAGGGTATACGGTAGGGTATAGGGTGTACGGTAGGGTACAGGGTATATGCTAGGGTATACGGTAGGGTATAGGATATACGGTAGGGTATAGGGTATACGCTAGGGTATAGGGTATACGGTAGGGTATAGGGTGTACGGTAGGGTATAGGGTATACGCTAGGGTATAGGGTATACGGTAGGGTATAGGGTGTTCGGTAGGGTACAGGGTATATGCTAGGGTATACGGTAGGGTATAGGATATACGGTAGGGTATAGGGTGTACGGTAGGGTATAGGGTATATGATAGGGTATATGGTAGGGTATAGGGTATACGCTACGGGTATAGGGTATACGGTAGGGTATAGGGTATACGGTAGGGAATAGGGTGTACAGTAGGGTATAGGGTATACGCTACGGTATAGGGTATATGCTAGGGTATAGGGTATACGGTAGGGTATAGGGTATACGTTCGGGTATAGGGTATAGGGTACACCTGTATTTCGGGAGTTTCTCCCATTCTTTTATGCAGCTCCTCTAAATGTTTTCACTTTGTCGTTATGGGGTATTGTGTGTATATTGCAGAGAATTTTTTATTTATTTAATCAATTTTACAATAAGGCTGTAATGTAACAAAATGTGGAAAAAGTCAAGGGGTCTGAATACTTTCTGAACCCACTGTATTTTATTACTCATATTTAATCCCTTATTTTTTTGGCACTAAACTACTTCCATATATACTTCCATAATTTGTTTTAAACTGGTACTGAGCTACCTTCAGACGAGTCTTGTGAGGCTTGCACAAAAGAACCAACATGTCTGTGTTCGTGAGATTCTCACCTTTCCATAGAGGGGTCATGTTAGTGTGAATGCCAAACAGTTCGGACACGACAGCAATTTCCTTGAGAAGACCGATGTCTCATAGTCTGACAAACATCACTGTAGCTTGGCCACCTTGCACCGCAGCTGAGGAAGGCCGCCATTGGCGGATGTGGTGGATTGAGACACTGCCCATTCAAAACAGATATCTCTAGCTTAAACAAAATGGATTTTGATGGGGATTTTTTTATAATGTCAATTAGATTTTCTCATTGACTCTAGGGGGTAGGCAGCTGCGTGGAGACTTCATTAGGTTCCCCAATGGAGGATCAGAGCCAGAATTCAAGATTTTCAAGGGCAACACTCTGTCTCAGTCCAGACCGTTGCCAATGTATTTATTTATCAGATTAGTTAAGTGCTGTATTTGTGGCCGATTGCATTTCATTCAGAAATGTATTGTACATTGCATTCAGAAAGTATTCAGACCCCTTGACTTTTTCCACATTTTGTTTGGCGACAGCCTTATTGTAAAATTGATTAAATAGTTATTTCCCCTTATCAATCTACACGTAATACCAAATAATGACAAAGCGAAAACAGGTTTTTAGAAATGCTTGCAAATCTATTAAAAAGTAAAAAAAATGACATATTACATATACATAAGTATTCAGACACTTTACTTAGTACTTTGTTGAAACAGCTTTGGCAGCGATTACAGCCTTGGGTCTTCTTGGGTATGACGATACGAAATAAGGCACACCTGTATTTGGGGAGTTGATCCAATTTTTCTCTGCAGATCCTCTCAAGCATTGTCAGGTTGGATGGGGAGAGTCGCTGCTCAGCTATTTTTAGGTCTCTCTAGAGATGTTAGATCGGGTTCAACTCTTTGCTCGATGGGGTTAAAGTCCGGGCTCTGGCTGGTCGTTGTCCTGTTGGAAGGTGAACCTTCACCCAGTCTGAGGTCCTGAGAGCTCTGGAGCAGGTTTTCCTCAAGGATCTCTTTGTACTTTGCTCCATTCATCTTTCCCTCGATCCTGACTAGTCTCCCAGTCCGCTACCGCTGAAAAACATCCCCATAGGATGATGCTGCCACCTCCATGCTTCACCGTAGGAACGGTGCAAGGTTTCCTCCAGATGTGAAGCTTGGCATTCAGGCCAAGAGTTCAATTTTGGTTTCATCAGAACAGAGAATCTTGTTTCTCATGGTCTTTTTTTAGGTGACTTTTGGCAAACTCCAAGCAGGCTGACATCTGCCTTTTACTGAGTGGCTTGCGTCTGGCCACTCTACCATAAAGGCCTGATTGGTTCAGTGCTGCAGATATGGTTGTCCTTCTGGAAGATTCTCTCATCTCCACAGAGGGACTCTGGAGATCTTTCAGAGTGACCAATGGGTTCTTGGTCACCTCCCTGACCAAGGCCCTTCTCCCCTGATTGCTCAGTTTGGGCAGGTGGCCAGCTCTAGGAAGAGTGTTGGTCGTTCCAAACTTCTTCCATTTAAGAATGATGGAGGCCACTGTGTTCTTGGGGACCTTCAATTTCCTGCAGAAATATTTTGGTACCCATCCCCAGATCTGTGACTCAAAACAATCATGTCGCGGAGCTCTATGGACAATTCCTTCGACTTAATGGCTTAGTTTTGGCTCTGACATGCACTGTCAACTGTGGGACCTTATATAGACAGGTGTGTGCCTTTCCAAATCATGTCCAATCAATTGAATTTACAACAGGTGGACTAAAATCAAGTTGTAGAAACATCTCAAAGTCAATGCATGAAAACAGGATGCACTTGAGCTCAATTTCGATTTTCATAGCAAAGGGTCTGAATACTTATGTAAATAAGGTATTTCTTTCTTTTTTTTCTTTTTTTGCGAACATTTCTATTGTGATGTCATCATGTGGTATTGTAATGTCATCATGGGGTATTGTGATGTCATCATGGAGTATTGTGTGTAGATTGATGAAGGAAAACAATCATCTAAGGCTGTAACGTAACAAAATGTGTAAAAAGGAAAGGGGTGTGAATACTTTCCAAAATCACTGTATGTGCAGGTCTAAATACTGATGTTGTAATAGTATGAATAATGTTCTATTCCAAGGCCATTGCCCCCACCGCCTGTTCATTTACCTAACCCCTGATTGACCAATTGATCCAAAACTTATTTTGCATGACATTCTATTCTCCCTGTAGAATCTTACAAAACAGGCACTCTACCTCCTGAGCAATAAAGGACTGTATACCTCTTGCCAAAGGTCATACTGTGCCTACATTACAGATAGCCTACAGATCCATTCACCAGTGACTAACAGGGAAGAAAAAGGCACGCTCCAGTTCAAAAAACATCTGCCCTGAATAGAGCAGTGTACATATCAGATCAGTCTTTCACTCTCCCTGGGGCCCAACTCTGCTTCTGAAGTAGATGTTTCCTGGATGTCTCCTTTCAGTCTCCCTAGGTAGATGTCTTCTGGATGTCTCTGAAGTAGATGTGTCCTGGATGTCTCCTTTCAGTCTCCAGGATGTCTCCTGAGGTAGATGTCTCCTGGATGTCTCCTTTCAGTCTCCAGGATGTCTCCTGAGGTAGGTGTCTCCTGGATGTCTCCTGGATGTCTCCTTTCAGTCTCCTAAGGTAGATGTCTCCTGGATTTCTCCTGAGGTAGATGTCTCCTGGATGTTATACTGAGAGAGAAACCTTATACTGAGAGAGACGTTATACTGAGAGAGAAACCTTATACTGAGAGAGATACCTTATGCAGAGAGAGAGACCTTATACTGAGAGGGAGACGTTATACTGAGAGATACCTTATACTGAGAGAAAGACGTTATACTGAGAGAGATACCTTATACTGAGAGAGATACCTTATGCAGAGAGAGAGACCTTATACTGAGAGGGAGACGTTATACTGAGAGAGAGACCTTATACTGAGAGAGAGACCTTATGCAGTGAGAGAGACATTATACTGAGAGAGAGACCTTATACAGAGAGAGAGACCTTATACTGAGAGAGAGACCTTATGCAGAGAGAGAGATATTATACTGAGAGAGAGACCTTATACAGAGAGAGAGACCTTGTACTGAGAGGGAGACATAATACTGAGAGAGATACCTTATACTGAGAGAGAGACCTTATACTGAGAGAGAGACCTTATGCAGAGAGAGAGACCTTATGCAGAGAGAGAGACCTTATGCAGAGAGAGAGAGACCTTATGCAGAGAGAGAGAGACATTATACTAAGAAAAAGGGGCCAGAGGGCGGGCTGCCTTCTGAGAATTCGTAGGCGATTGAATAAATCCACACTTCCTTCCATTCTGCTAGAAAACGTGCAATCATTGGACAATAAAATAGATGACCTTCCCGGAAGGTTAAACTACCAACGGGACATTCAAAACTGTAATATCTTATGCTTCCTGGAGTTGCGGCTGAATGACGACAATATCAACATACAGCTGGCTGGATAGAACAGCGGCGTCTGGTAAGACATGGGGCGGCGGACTATGTATTTTTGAAAATAACAGCTGGTGCACAATATCTAAGGAAGTCTCGAGCTTTTGCTCGACTGAGGTATCTCATGATAAGCTGTAAATCACACTATCTACCAAGAGAGTTTTCATTTGTTTTTTTCGTAGCTGTTTACATACAGTACCACCACAGTCAGAGGCTGGCACTAAGACAGCATTGAATGAGCTGTATTCTGCCAAAAGCAAACAAGAAAACGCTCACCCAGAGGCGGTGCTCCTAATAGCCGGGGACTTTAATGCAGGGAAACTTAAATCAGTTTACCAATTTTCAATCAGCATGTTAAATGTGCAACCAGAGGGAAGAAAACTCTGGACCACCTTTACTCCACACACAGAGACGCATACAAAGCTCTCCCTTGCCCTCCATTGAGAAAATCTGACCATAATTCTATCCTCCTGATTCCTGCTTACAAGCAAAAATTAAAGCAGGAAGCACCAGTGACTCTGTCAATAAGAAAGTGGTCAGATGAAGCAGATGTTAAGCTACAGGACTTTAGGACTGGAATATGTTCCGGGATTCCTCCGATGGCATTGAGGAGTACACCACATCAGTCATTGGCTTCATCAATAAGAGCATTGATGATGTCGTCCCCACAGTGACCCTACATACATACATACCCCAACCTGAAGCCATGGATTACAGGCAACATCCACACTGAGCTAAATGCTAGAGCTGCCGCTTTCAAGGAGCAGGACTCCAACCCGGAACCTTACAAGAAATCCCGCTATGCCTCCGACGAACCATCAAACAGGCAAAGCGTCAATACAGGACTAAGATCAAATTGTACTACACTGTGACACTTGTCGTATGTGGCAGGGCTTGCAAACCATTACAGACTACAAAGGGAAGCACAGCCGAGAGCTGCCCAATGACACGAGCCTACCAGACGAGCTAAACTACCTCTATGCTCGCTTCAAGGCAAATAACACTGAAACATGCATGAGAGCACCAGCTGTTAAGGAAGACTGTGTGATCACGCTCTCCGCAGCCGATGTGAGTTGACCTTTAAACAGGTCAACATTCACAAGGCCGCAGGGCCAGACGGATTACCAGGACGTGTACTGCGAGCATTCTCTGACCAACTAGCAAGTGTCTTCACTGACATTTTCAACCTCTCCCTGTCCGAGTCTGTAATACCAACATGTTTTAAGCAGACCACCATAGTGCCTGTGCCCAAGAACACTAAGGTAACCTGCCTAAATGACTACCGACCCGTAGCACTCACATCTGTAGCCATGAAGTGCTTTGAAAGTGCTGGTCATGGCTCACATCAACACCAATATCCCAGAAACCCTAGACCCACCCAAGTTTGCATATCGCCCCAACAGATCCACAGATGATGCAATCTCTATTGCGCTCCACACTGCCCTTTCCCACCTGGACAAAAGGAACACCTATGTGAGAATGCTATTCATTGACTACAGCTCAGCGTTCAACACCATAGCGCCCTCAAAGCTCATCAATAAGCTAAGGACCCTGGGACTAAACACCTCCCTCTGCAACTGGATCCTGAACTTCCTGACGGGCCGCCCCCAGGTGGTGAGGGTAGGTAACAACAAATCCTCCACGCTGATCCTCAGGGGTGCATACTCAATCCCCTCCTGTTCTCCCTGTTCACGCATGACTGCACGGCCAGGCATGACTCCAACACCATCATTAAGTGATGGGTAGCCTAGTGGTTAGAGCGTTGGACTAGTAACCGATATGTTGCAAGATTGAATCCCTGAGCTGACAAGGTACAAATCTGTCGTTCTGCCCCTGAACAAGGCAGTTATTAACCTGTTAGGGCTAGGGGGCAGTATTGACACGGCTGGATAAAAAACGTACCCGATTTAATCTGGTTACTAGTCCTGCCCAGTAACTAGAATATGCATATAATTATTGGCTTTGGATAGAAAACACTCCAAAGTTTCTAAAACTGTTTGAATGGTGTCTGTGAGTATAACAGAACTCAAATGGCAGGTCAAAACCTGAGAAGATTCTGCACAGGAAGTACCCTGTCTGACCATTTCTTGGCCTTCTTTGCCATCTCTATCCATTACAAAGGATCTCTGCTGTTACGTGACACTTCCTACGGCTCACATGGTCTCTCAGAAGGCGGCAAAAAGCTGAATCGTGGCTTTGCAGGCTCTGGCTGAAAAAAAGTAGCGCGTTTGGGTAGTGGCTGGTTACAGTACTGTGAGACTCATGCGCGAGCCCGCGTCGACCGAAAGCTTTGTTTTCTTTCCTCTGTTTACCTAAACGGAGATTCCCGGTCGGAATATTATCACTTTTTTATGAGAAAAATGGCATAAAAATGGATTTTAAACAGCGGTTGACATGCTTCGAAGTACGGTAATGGAATATTTAGAATTTTTTTGTCACGAATTATGCCATGCTCGTAACCCTTATTTACCCTTTCGGATAGTGTCTGGAACGCACTAACAAAACGCCGCTATTTGGATATAACGATGGATTATTTTGGACCAAACCAACATTTGTTATTGAAGTAGAAGTCCTGGGAGTGCATTCTGACGAAGACAACAAAGGTAATCAAACTTTTGTAATAGTAAATCTGACTTTGGTGAGTGCTACATTTGCTGGGTGTCTAAATAGCTAGCCCTGTGATGCCGGGCTATCTACTGAGAATATTGCAAAATGTGCTTTCACCGAAAAGTTATTTTAAAATCGGACACCTCGATTGCACAAAGGAGTTCTGTATCTATAATTCTTAAAATAATTGTTGTGTTTTTTGTGAACGTTTATCGTGAGTAATTTAGTAAATTGTTAGTAAATTCCCCGGAACGTCACATGCTAATGTAAAAAGTCTGGTTTTTGATATAAATATGAACTTGATTGAACAAAACATGCATGTATTGTATAACATAATGTCCTAGGTGTGTCATCTGATGAAGATCATCAAAGGTTAGTGCTGCATTTAGCTGCTTCTGGGTTTTTGTGACATTATATGCTATCTTGAAAAATGGGTGTCTGATTATTTCTGGCTGGGTACTCTGCTGACATAATCTAATGTTTTGCTTTCGTTGTAAAGCCTTTTTGAAATCGGACAGTGTGGTTAGATTAACGAGAGTCTTGTCTTTAAAATGCTGTAAAATAGTCATACGTTTGAGAAATTGAAGTAATAGCATTTCTAAGGTTTTTGAAAATCGCGCCACAGGATTCAACTGGCTGTTGCGTAGGTGGGACGAATTCGTCCCGCCTAGCCCAGAGAGGTTAACCCACTGTTCCTAGGCCGTCATTGTAAATAAGAATATGTTCTTAACTGACTTGCCTAGTTAAATAAAGGTTAAATAAATAAAATATATATATATTTTTAAGTTTGCTGATGACACAACGACAACGACAAGACAGCCTATAGGGAGGAGGTCAGAGACCTGGCCGCGTGGTGCCAGGACAACAACCTCTCCCTCAACGTGATCAAGACAAAGGAGATGATTGTGGACTACAGAAAAAAGAGGACTGAGCACACTCCCATTCTCATCAACGGGGCTGCAGTGGAGCAGGTTGAGATCTTCAAGTTCCTTGGCGTCCACATCACCAACAAACTAACATGGTCCAAGCACACTAAGACAGTCGTGAAGAGGGAACGACAAAACCTATTCCCCCTCAGGAGATTGAAAAGATTTGTTATGGGTCCTCAGATCCTCTAAGGATTCTACAGCTGCACCATCGAGAGCATCCTGACTGGTTGCATCACTGGCTGGTAAAGCAACTGCTTGGCCTCCAACCCCAAGGCACTACAGAGGGTAGTGCGAACGGCCCAGTACATCACTGGGACCAAGCTCCCTGCCATCCAGGACCTCTATACCAGGCGGTGTCAAAGGAAGGCCCTACAAATTGTCAAAGACTCCAGCTACCCTAGTCATAGACTGTTATCTCTGCTCCTGCACGGCAAGTGGTACTGGAGTGCCAAGTCTACGTCCAAGAGGCTTCTAAACAGCTTCTGCCCCCCATACCATAAGACTGCTGAACACCTAATCAAATGGCTACCCAGACTATTTGCATTACCCCCCTGTCCCCCTCTTTTACACCACTGCTACTCTCTGTTGTTATCATCTATGCATAGTCACTTTAATAACTCTACCTACATGTACATATTACCTCAACTAACCGGTGCCCCAGCACATTGACTCTGTCTGTATCGGTACCCCCCTGTATATAGCCTCCACATTGACTCTGTACTGGTACCCCCCTGTATATAGTCTCGCTATTGTTATTTTACTGCTGCTCTTTAAATACTTGTTACTTTAATTTCTTATTTTTATTCATATTTTTTTTAACTGTATTGTTGGTTAGGGGCTCGTAAGTAAGCATTTCAACTGTTGTACTCAGCGCATGTGACTAATAAAATTTGATATGATTTTGCTTTGATTTATAGATAATATAGACGTATAGAATACATAGACTATAGAACGGAAAGGCTGGAGCAACGAACCGCCATTGCTGTCTCTGCCTGGCCGGTTTCCCCTCTTTCCACTGGGATTCTCTGCCTCTACCCCTATTACAGGGGCTGAGTCACTGGCTTACTGGTGTTCTTCCATGCTGTCCCTGGGAGGGGTGCGTCACTTGAGTGGGTTGAGTCACTGACGTGGTCTTCCTGTCTGGGTTGGTGCCCCCCCTTGGGCTGTGCCGTGGCGGAGATCTTTGTGGGCTATACTCGGCCTTGTCCCGGGATGGTATGTTGGTGGTTGGAGATATCCCTCCAGTGGTGTGGAGGCTGTGCTTTGGCAAAGTGGGTGGGGTTATATCCTACCTGTTTGGCCCTGTCCGGGGGTTTTCATCGGATGGGGCCACAGTGTCTCCTGACCCCTCCTGTCTCAGCCTCCAGTATTTATGCTGCAGTAGTTTATGTGTCGGGGGGCTAGGGTCAGTCTGTCACATCTGGAGTATTTCTCTTGTCTTTTCCGGTGTCCTGTGTGAATTTAAATATGCTCTCTCTAATTCTCTCTTTCTCCTTCTTTCTTTCTCTCTCTCGGAGGACCTGAGCCATAGGACCATGCCTCAGGACTACCTGGCTTGATGACTCCTTGCTGTCCCCAGTTCACCTGGCCGTGCTGCTGCTCCAGTTCCAACTGTTCTGCCTGCAGCTATGGAACCCTGACCTGTTCACCGGACGTGCTACCTGTCCCAGACCTGTTGACCCAGACCTGCTGGAACCCTGACCTATTCACCGGACGTGCTACCTGTCCCAGACCTGCTGTTTTCAACTCTCTAGAGACAGCAGGAGCAGTAGAGATACTCTCAAAGATCAGCTATGAAAAAGCCAACTGACACTTACTCTTGTGTTGCTGACTTGTTGCACCCTCGACAACTACTATGATTATTATTATTTGACAATGCTGGTCATTTATGAACATTTGAACATCTAGGCCATGTGCTGTTATAATCTCCACCCGGCACAGCCAGAAGAGGACTGGCCACCCCTCATAGCCTGGTTCCTCTCTAGGTTTCTTCCTAGGTTTTGGCCTTTCTAGGGAGTTTTTCCTAGCCACCGTGCTTCTACACCTGCATTGCTTGCTGTTTGGGGTTTTAGGCTGGGTTTCTGTACAGCACTTTGAGATATCAGCTGATGTAAGAAGGGCTACATAAATAAATTTGATTTGATTTGATTTATAAGACTATAGATGTATAGAATACAGAGACTACAGAGTATAGATATATAGCATATAGAGTATAGATGCTCTCTAAAATGACAGGCTGCCATTTGGGACACAGTCCCCAGTCATCAACAAGCGGAGGTGGTGAGGATGATTAGACTAATGGTAACCATGGTGACGTGACTCCACAGATGGACGACTGCGAACCGTGGGTTCTAGAAACAGAGGAGAGAAGATGGGGAGAGGAAGAGAGGAGGAGAGGAGGAGTGGAGGATAGTGGTGGGGGGAGAGTAGGAGGGGGTACGCACAATGCCGTCGGGGGTACGGTAAATAAAAATGTGATTCACATTTTAAAAAATACATAATTTCTTCACATTTTCAAACAGTCCATTTATATTTTCCAATGGCGCTATACATTTGGGTGAGTTTTTTTTCCCGGCTGACTAGCCTCGTTTCACTGCCAAAAATAAAATTCAACCATCTAGTGTTCAGCGAAATAACAACACAATGTCAAATACAGGTAGCCTAGTCAAATAATTAACATCCAATCATATTAAATGTTACCCTCTTGCGTTAAACCTTCACTCATGCGCAGACATTTAGAAACAAAACATGACAATTTCAAAAATAAACCACAGGAGTTTTCTGAGCGAGAATAAAGACAACTTTCGACTAGCAAGACATGTATAAAAGCAACAGATACCATTAATAAGAAGGGGGTAGAAGCATCTTATATGGTGAGCTACCGAGTGGCTAGGACATACTATTGTGGAGGACTTCATTCTTCCTGTTGCTGCGGATATGGCTGGGACAATGCTGGGGGGGAAAAGACCCAAAAAACTATACAGACAATACCTTCATCAAACAACACTGTTTCACGACACATCTGTGACATGGAAGGAGATGTTTTGAAACAATAACTGCTTTGCATACAAGCCAGTGAATTATATGCGTTACAGCTGGATGAGTCAACAGACGTGGCAGGTCTGGCACAGCTCCTGGTAAACAGTTGAAGTCGGAAGTTTACATACACTTAGGTTGGAGTCATTAAAAATCGTTTTTCAACCACTTCACAAATATCTTGTTAACAAACTATAGTTTTGTCAAGTTGGTTAGGACATCTACTTTGTGCATGACACAAGTCATTTTTCCATCAATTGTTTACAGACAGATTATTTCACTTATAATTCATTGTATCACAATTCCAGTGAGTCAGAAGTTTACATACACTAAGTTGACTGTGACTTTAAACAGCTTGGAAAATTCCAGAAAATTATGTCATGGCTTTAGAAGCTTATGATAGGCTAATTGACATCATTTGAGTCAATTGAAGGTGTACCTGTGGATGTATTTCAAGCCCTACCTTCAAACTCAGTACCTTTTTGCTTGACATCATGGGAAAATCAAAAGAAATCAGCCAAGACCGCAAAACAAAAATTGTAGACCTCCACAAGTCTGGTTCATCCTTGGGAGCAATTTCCAAATGCCTGAAGGTACCACGTTCATCTGTACAAACAACAGTACACAAGTATAAACACCATGGGACCACGCAGCTGTCATACCGCTCAGGAAGGAGATGTGTTCTGTCTTCTAGAGATGAATGTACTTTGGTGTGAAAAGTGCAAATCAATCCCAGAACAACAGGAATGGACCTTGTAAAGATGCTGGAGGAAACAGGTACAAAAGTATCTATATCCACAGTGAAATGAGTCCAATATCGACATAACCTGAAATGGCGCTCAGCAAGGAAGAAGCCACTGCTCCAAACCGTCATAAAAAAAAGCCAGACTACGGTTTTCAACTGCGCACGGGGACAAAGATCATAGTTTTTGGAGAAATGTCCTCTGGTCTGATGAAACAAAAATGGAACTGTTTGGCCATAATGACCATTGTTATGTTTGGAGGAAAAAGGGGGAGGCTTGCAAGGCGAAGATCACCATCCCAACCATGAAGCACGGGGGTGGCAGCATCATGTTGTGGGGTGCGTTGCTGCAGGAGAGACTGGTGCACTTCACAAAATAGATGGCATCATGAAGAAGGGATATTATGTGGATATATTGAAGAAACATCTCAAGACATCAGTCAGGAAGTTAAAGCTTGGTCACAAATGGGTCTTCCAAATGGACAATGACCCCAAGCATACTTCCAATGTTGTGGCAAAATGGCTTAAGGACAACAAAGCCAAGGTATTGGAGTGGCCATCACAAAGCCCTGACCTCAATCCCATAGAAAATGTGTGCGCAGAACTGAAAAAGTGTGTGTGAGCAAGGAGGCCAACAAACCTGACTCAGTTACACCAGCTCTGTCAGGAGGAATGGGCCAAAATTCACCCAACTTATTGTGGGAAGCTTGTGGAAGGCTACATGAAATGCTTGACCCAAGTTAAACAATTTAACCTGTTAGGGCTAGGGGGCAGTATTGACACGGCCGGATAAAAAAACGTGCCCGATTTAATCTGTTTACTACTCCTGCCCAGTAACTAGAATATGCATATAATTATTGGCTTTGGATAGAAAACACCCTAGTTTATCGTGAGTAATTTAGTAAATTGTTAGTAAATTCCCCGGAACGTCACATGCTAATGTAAAAAGCTGTTTTTTTTATATAAATATGAACTTGATTGAACAAAACATGCATGTATTGTATAACATAATGTCCTAGGGTTGTCATCTGATGAAGATCATCAAAGGTTAGTGCTACATTTAGCTGTGGTTTGGGTTTATGTGACATTATATGCTAGCTTGAAAAATGGGTGTCTGATTATTTCTGGCTGGGTACTCTGCTGACATAATCTAATGTTTTGCTTTCGTTGTAAAGCCTTTTTGAAATCGGACAGTGTGGTTAGATTAACGAGAGTCTTGTCTTTAAAATGGTGTAAAATAGTCATATGTTTGAAAAATTGAAGTTTTTGCATTTTTGAGGAATTTGAATAACGCGCCACGGGATTACACTGGCTGTTGAGTAGGTGGGACGACCTAGCCCATAGAGGTTAAAGGCGATTCTACCAAAAACTAATTGAGTGTATGTAAACTTCTGACCCACTGGGAATGTGATGAAAGAAATAAAACCTGAAATAAATCATTTTCTCTACTCTTATTCTATTATTCTGACATTTCACATTCTTAAAATAAAGTGGTGATCCTAACTGGCCTAAGACAGTGAACTTTTACTAGGATTAAATGTCAGGATTTGTGAAAAACTGAGTTTAAATGTATTTGGCTAAGGTGTATGTAAACTCCGACTTCAACGATATTTCTGTTACGTTTATGGGGGTCAATTAAGGAATGCCTGACATCCTCTTCTGCAAACCACTGGAAACCAGGACAACATGAGAGGATATTTTTAAAGTACTGGACAGCTTTGTGACATCAAATGGACTTTGGTGGTCAAGATGTGTTGGTATCTGTACTGATGGTGCAAAAGCCATGACAGGGAGACATAGTGGAGTGGTAACGTGCGTGCAAGCAGTTGCTCCCGACGCCACTTGGGTTCACTGCAGCATCCACCGAGAGGCTCTTGCTGCCAAGGGAATGCCTGACAGCTTGAAAGACGTTTTTGGACACTACAGTGAAAATGATTAACTTTGTTAAAGCAAGGCCCCTGAACTCTCATGTATTTTCTGCATTATGCAATGATAACACTTTTACAACATACAGAAGTGCATGGGTTATCAAGGGGCAAAGTATTGACATGTTTTTTGAAATTGAGAGATGAGCTTAAACTTTTCTTTACTGACCATCATTTTCACTTGTCTGACCGCTTCCATGATGATGAGTTTCTCACACGACTGGCCAATCTGGGTGATGTTTTTTCTCACCTGAATGATCTGAATGTAGCATTTCAGGGACTTTCCGCAACTATATTCAATATGCGGGATAAAATTCAGGCTACGATTAAGAAGTTGGAGCTCTTCTCTGTCTGCATTAACAAGGATTTTCCTCCATGCCCTGCCTCCAGTCCACTTACCGATATCTGAACAAGAGAGTCTCATCGAAATTGCAATAAGCGGTTCTGTGAACATTGAATTTAATCAGAAGCCGCTGGCAGATTTCTGGATAGGGCTGCGCTCAGAGTTTCTTGCCTTGGCAAATCGCGCTGTTAAGATACTGATGCCCTTTGCAACCACGTACCTATGTGAGAGTGGATTCTCGGCCCTCACTAGCATAAAAAACTAAATACAGGCACAGACTGTGTGGGAAATGATTTAATAAGACTGAGACTCTCTCCAATACAACCCAACATTGCAGAGTAATGTGCATCCTTTCAAGCACACCCTTCTCATTAACCTGTGGTGAGTTATTCACAATTTTTGATGAACAAATAACGTTTTAAATGTAAGATGGCTAAATAAATAGAACAATTATTGATTATTATTATATTATTATTTGTGCCCGGGTCCTATAAGAGCTCTTTGTCACTTCCCACGAACCGCGTTGTGACAAAAACTCACACTCATTCTTATGTTTAATAAATGTATCGTATAGCGTGTGTGTGGCAGGCTTACAATGATGGCAAAAAACAACATTTGAGAGTGTGCTGACCTTGGTGGGAAACAGTGTCTAGATGGAATTTGTAGTTGTGGTCCTGGCGACTGAGGCTTTTTTTGGAATACCATTATTTTTGTCTTAATGAGATTGACTGTCAAGGTCTGACAAAACCTTTGCAGATGTTCTAGATGCTGCTGTAGGCCCTCCTTGGTTGGTGACAGAAGCACCAGATCATCAGAAGACATTTGACTTCAAATTCTAGTAGGGTGAGGCCGGGTGCTGCAGACTTTTCTAGTGCCCTCGCCAATTTGTTGATAGAAATGTTGAAGAGGGTGGGGCTTAAGCTGCATCCCTGTCTCACCCCACGGCCCTGTGGAAAGAAATGTGTGTTTTTGTCAGTTTTTAACACACACTTGTTGTTTGTGTACACAGATTTTATAATGTCGTATGTTTTTCCCCCAACACCACTTTCCATCAATTTATATAGCAGACCCTCATGCCAAATTGAGGCATAGGCTTTTTTGAAGCCACCTCTCTCCTCCTCTCCTTCTCTGATCACACTGTCAGTTCTGTATAGTCTCATCCCCTCTCTGATACTGCAACTGGTCCACTTCTCAGCTCCCGTTACTCCCAGATTTGTATCCCAAATGACACCCTATTCCCTATTTAGTACACTACTTTTAGACCAGGATCCATTTTGGTTCTGGGACAGTAAAGGGAGCTAAGAGGTGAACCAGAGGCAGGGAGAGGTGAGGGGAGTGGTTAATGAGGGGAGGTATCTTACAGGTGGCTGGCTCCACCCCCGAGCCTTATATGGACTGTGGTTCATTATGCCAGGGAGTGATTTAGGATAAAGAAGGAAGCAGCCTGCACAAAGGGGCAGAGCAGGAGAGAGAGCCAAGTGTGTTATGAAGAGTGGGAGAAGAGAGAGCAAGATCTGTGAGGTTACCCATTGTGACCTGGACAGTCGGACTACCCCCCTTGTGTACTGGACTGGATTGGCTGAAGACCCGAGTGTGAGGATTACCCCTGGAAAACGGAACGGACAACGAGAATGGCTTGTGGACTGTGAAGTAATTGGTGAATTCCCCCTTCTTTCCCCGTGTACCGAAATCCCTAATAAACTCCCCATTTGCATTACATTTGTGCTACTAGTGCATGTTTGTTATTGAACTTGGTGACGTGGAAATCCCACACCCTTGAGCCTGTTTGAACACACACACACAGACACACACACAGACACACACACAGACACACACACAGACACACACACAGACACACACACAGACACACAGCAGTGTCCCTCCAATGGCAGACCTGTCTACATTCTGGCTGAGAAGAGGCTGGAGACAGACTGCTGCATTGTATCATTGAGAGAGAGAGGGAGGGACAGAGGGAGAGTGATTCCATCCTCTCATCTCCTCCTCCTCCTCTTAAAGGTCTATTTAATAGGTGTTCTGACTGCAGATAAACATCACCGTCAGCCAGGTTTATATTTTCTCCTGTTGTGGCAACCCTCACTCTCTCTAACACAGCCTTTTTACCTGGGAGAGCTGAGTAGAGCTGTGAAGCGTGGTGGTATGGAGGTGGTGTGCATGTGTGCATGTGTGTGCGTGTGCGCGTGTGCGCGTGTGCGTGTGTTCGTGTGTGTGTGCGTGTGCGTGTGTGTGTGTGTGTGTTTGTCTGTGTGTGTGTGCCTGAACCATGGTGTGTGTGTGTTTGTGTCATGCAGCAACCTGCAGACTAAATGTGTTTCCTTCCAGGGGCTGGGAGATAAGGGGTGCGACGCAGATAAGTGTCCCCGGCTCTGGATCCTGGATCTGCTAGGAACACAACATTCATTCACAAAGGAGGAATTGAACATATACACTATCGATACAAAAGTATGTGGACACGCCTTCAAATTAGTGGATTCAGCTATTTCATCCACACCCGTTGCTGACAATTGTATAAAATTGAGCCCACAGCCATGCAATCTCCATAGACAAACATTGACAGTAGAATGGCCTTACTGAAGAAATCAGTGACTTTCAACGTGGCAGCGTCATAGGATGCCACCTTTCCAAATTTCTGCACTACTAGAGCTGTCCTGGTCAAACAGTAAGCGATGAAATTGTGGAGCAACAACGGCTCAGCACCGAAGTGGTAGGCCACACAAGCTCACAGAATGTGCTGAGGCACATAACGCTTAAAAATCTGTCCTGGGTTACAACACTCAAAACCGAATTCCAAACTAGAAGCAACGTTGGTCAGGAGCTTCATGAAATGGGTTTCCATGGCCGAGCAGCTGCACACAAGCCTAAGATCACCATGCACAATGCCAAGCGTCGGGCTGGAGCGGTGTAAAGCTAGCTCACATTGGACACTGGAGCAGTGGAAACGCGTTCTCTGGAGTGATGAATCACTCTTCACCATCTGAGAGTCCGACGGACGAATCTGAGATTTGCGGACGCCAGGAGAACGCTACCTGCCCCAATGCAAAGCGCAAACTGTAAAGTTTGGTGGAGGAGGAATTAATGGTCTGGGGCTGTTTTTCACGGTTCTGGCTAGGCCCCATAGTTCCAGTGAAGGGAAATCTTAAGGCTACAGCATACAATGATATAACCCTAACCCTCCTACTATACACATTACAGTGAGGGAAAAAAGTATTTGATCCCCTGCTGATTTTGTACGTTTGCCCACTGACAAAGAAATGATCATTCTATAATTTTAATGAAATACTTATTTCCCTCATTAAAATGCAAATCATTTTATAACATTTTTGACATGCGTTTTTCTGGATTATTTTGTTGTTATTCTGTCTCTCACGGTTCAAATAAACCTACCATTAAAATTATAGACTGATAATTTCTTTGTCAGTGTGCAAACGTACAAAGTCAGCAGGTGAAGAAATACTTTTTTCCCTCACTATACATAACCCTAACCCTCCTACTCTACACATGATATAACCCTAACCCTCCTACTATACACATGATATAACCCTAACTTTAACCCTCCTACTCTACACATCATATAACCCTAACCCTCCTACTATACACATGATATAACCCTAACCCTCCTACTCTACACATGATATTTTACATTTACATTTTAGTCATTTAGCAGACGCTCTTATCCAGAGCGACTTACAGTAGTGAATGCATACATTTCTTTTTTTTTTGTGCTGGCCCCCCGTGGGAATCGAACCCACAACCCTGGCGTTGCACACACCATGCTCTACCAACTGAGCTACAGGGAAGGCTATAACCCTAACCCTCCTACTATACACATGATATAACCCTAACCCTCCTACTCTACACATGATATAACCCTAACCCTCCTACCATACACATGATATAACCCTAACTTTAACCCTCCTACTCTACACATCATATAACCCTAACCCTCCTACTATACACATGATATAACCCTAACCCTCCTACTCTACACATGATATAACCCTAACCCTTCTACTCTACACATGATTTAACCCTAACCCTCCTACTCTATACATGATATAACCCTAACCCTCCTACTATACACATGATATAACCCTAACTTTAACCCTCCTACTCTACACATGATATAACCCTAACCCTCCTACTATACACATGATATAACCCTAACCCTCCTACTCTACACATGACATAACCCTAACCCTTCTACTCTACACATGATATAAGCCTAACCCTCCTACTCTACACATGATATAACCCTATCCCTCCTACTCTACACATGATATAACCCCAACCCTCCTAGTATAGACATGATATAACCCTAAACCTCCTACTCTACACATGATATAACCCTGACCCTCCTACTCCACACATGATATAACCCCAACCCTCCTACTATAGACATGATATAACCCTAACCCTCCTACTCCACACATGATATAACCCTAACCCTCCTACTCTACACATGATATAACCCTAACCCTCCTAGTATAGACATGATATAACCTTAACCCTCCTACTCTACACATGATATAACCCCAACCCTCCTACTCTACACATGATAT
Source organism: Salmo salar (assembly GCF_905237065.1). Taxonomy (NCBI): domain Eukaryota; kingdom Metazoa; phylum Chordata; class Actinopteri; order Salmoniformes; family Salmonidae; genus Salmo; species Salmo salar. Next base: position 98,223,082 of record NC_059450.1, on the reverse strand, counting down.
AACCCTAACCCTCCTACTCTACACATGATATAACCCTAACCCTCCTAGTATAGACATGATATAACCCTAACCCTCCTACTCTACACATGATATAACCCTGACCCTCCTACTCCACACATGATAAAACCCTAACCCTCCTACTCCACACATGATATAACCCTAACCCTCCTACTATACACATGATATAACCCTAACCCTCCTACTATACACATGATATAACCCTAACCCTCCTACTATACACATGATATAACCCTAACCCTCCTACTCTACACATGATATAACCCTAACCCTCCTACTCTACACATGATATAACCCTAACCCTCCTACTCTACACATGATATAACCCTAACCCTCTTACTATACACATGATATAACCCTAACCCTCCTACTCTACACATGATATAACCCTAACCCTCCTACTCTACACATGATATAACCCTGACCCTCCTACTATACACATGATATAACCCTAACCCTCCTACTATACACATGATATAACCCTAACCCTCCTACTATACACATGATATAACCCTAACCCTCCTACTCTACACATGATATAACCCTAACCCTCCTACTATACACATGATATAACCCTAACCCTCCTACTCTACACATGATATAACCCTAACCCTCCTACCATACACATGATATAACCCTAACTTTAACCCTCCTACTCTACACATCATATAACCCTAACCCTCCTACTATACACATGATATAACCCTAACCCTCCTACTCTACACATGATATAACCCTAACCCTTCTACTCTACACATGATTTAACCCTAACCCTCCTACTCTATACATGATATAACCCTAACCCTCCTACTATACACATGATATAACCCTAACTTTAACCCTCCTACTCTACACATGATATAACCCTAACCCTCCTACTATACACATGATATAACCCTAACCCTCCTACTCTACACATGACATAACCCTAACCCTTCTACTCTACACATGATATAAGCCTAACCCTCCTACTCTACACATGATATAACCCTATCCCTCCTACTCTACACATGATATAACCCCAACCCTCCTAGTATAGACATGATATAACCCTAAACCTCCTACTCTACACATGATATAACCCTGACCCTCCTACTCCACACATGATATAACCCCAACCCTCCTACTATAGACATGATATAACCCTAACCCTCCTACTCCACACATGATATAACCCTAACCCTCCTACTCTACACATGATATAACCCTAACCCTCCTAGTATAGACATGATATAACCTTAACCCTCCTACTCTACACATGATATAACCCCAACCCTCCTACTCTACACATGATATAACCCTAACCCTCCTACTCTACACATGATATAACCCTAACCCTCCTAGTATAGACATGATATAACCCTAACCCTCCTACTCTACACATGATATAACCCTGACCCTCCTACTCCACACATGATAAAACCCTAACCCTCCTACTCCACACATGATATAACCCTAACCCTCCTACTATACACATGATATAACCCTAACCCTCCTACTATACACATGATATAACCCTAACCCTCCTACTATACACATGATATAACCCTAACCCTCCTACTCTACACATGATATAACCCTAACCCTCCTACTCTACACATGATATAACCCTAACCCTCCTACTCTACACATGATATAACCCTAACCCTCTTACTATACACATGATATAACCCTAACCCTCCTACTCTACACATGATATAACCCTAACCCTCCTACTCTACACATGATATAACCCTGACCCTCCTACTATACACATGATATAACCCTAACCCTCCTACTATACACATGATATAACCCTAACCCTCCTACTATACACATGATATAACCCTAACCCTCCTACTCTACACATGATATAACCCTAACCCTCCTACTATACACATGATATAACCCTGACCCTCCTACTCAACACATGATATAACCCTACCCTAACCCTCCTACTCTACACATGATATAACCCTGACCCTCCTACTATACACATGATATAACCCTAACCCTCCTACTATACACATGATATAACCCTAACCCTCCTACTATACACATGATATAACCCTATCTCTAACCCTCCTACTCTACCCATTTAATATTCATATAGCACAATGCTGTCATTGCAGTGTATGTGAACATAGATATTCTATAATGTAATTCTAGGACATGATTTGGTTGCGTCACAAATTGTTTCCACCAGTCTGTTTTCAGTGTCTTCCTTTCAGATGTATTGTCATGTCCTGACCATAGTAAGATGTTATTTTCTATGGTAGAGTAGGTCAGGGCGTGACAGGGGGTGTTTTTCTATGTTTTATATTTCTATGTTCATGTTCTAGTTTTGTATTTCTATGTTGGTTTTGTTTGGGAGGATCTCCAATTAGAGGCAGCTGGTCCTCGTTGTCTCTAATTGGAGATCATACTTAAGTAGGGTTTTTTTCCACCTGGGTTTGTGGGAGATTCATTTTGAGTTGTGTATGTTTCACCTCTGCGGCATGGTTTGTTGTTTTTGTCTTTCAGTTTACTTATGTATTGCATAGTTTCACAGTGTAAATAAAAATGTGGAACAACACACACTCTGCACTTTGGTCCTCTCATTCCTATGACAGCCTTGACATGTATTGTATTCCGTTCACTGAGAGTTCCATCTGACTTCCTGTGCCTGTCGACTTCCTGAAGAACGTTGGGATTTATGACATCACCGACTAAGTCCTCTCCATCCCATTGGGTTCATCACATCACGACCGCAGGGTGAGACGTAGCTGTAATACGAACGACCTTGCTCACCGTTCAGTACTCGCACACATGCGCACATGTGCACGTAAACACACACGCACAAACACAGCACACACACACACACACACTGTATTGTAGTCCCACTTAAGCATTAGTGGAGAGTTATTAAGAAGCAACACCACCAGTCTTTCTGCCTGCGTCCCAAATGGCACCCTATTCCCTTAATACATAGGCGCCATATTCCCTTATGGGCGCTAGTCAAAAGTAGTGCATTAAATAAGGAATAGGAAGTCATTTGAGACGCAGCCTTTGTCCCAGCAGGTGTTGTCTGTCAGTAACAGAGCAAAATTACCTCTGTGCTGGCTCAGCACTCAGGCATAAAATTATGTGATCAAACGTCAGCCATAAAGCACAAACTGGGTGGTACACTCCTCCTCCCTCTCTCTCTCTCTCTCTCTCTCTTCTCCTCTCTCCCTCCACGTCCCTCTCTCTCCCTCCACATCTCTCTCTCTCCCTCTTCCTCCTCCTCTCTCTCTCCCTTCACCTCTCCCTCCACGTCCCTCTCAATTAAATTCCATTTAAGGGGATTTATTGTCATGGGAAACATATTACATTGCCAAAGCAAGTGAAATAGATAAACAAAAGTGAAATATACAAAAAGTGAAGAGTAAATATTACACTCACACAAGTTCCAAAAGAAAAAAGACATTTCAAATGTCATTATGTCTATATACAGGGTTGTAACGATGTGCAAATAGTTGAGTACAAAAGGGAAAATAAATATATATTGGTTGTATTTACAATGGTGTTTGTTCTGACAACTCTCAATTCAATTCAATTTCAATTTAATTTCAATTTCAATTTCAATTCAATTTAAGAGCTTTATTGGCATGGGAAACATATGTTAACATTGCCAAAGCAAGTGCAGTAGATAATAAACAAAAGTGAAATAAACAATAAAAATTAACAGTAAACATTTTCAAGTTTCATATTATGTCTATATACGGTGTCTCAATTTGGTGTTTGTCCCATTTTGTGAATTCTTGGTTGGTGAGCGGACCCCAGACCTCACAACCATAAAGGGCAATGGGTTCTATAACTGATTCAAGTATTTTTTGCCAGATCCTAATTGGTATGTCGAATTTGATGTACCTTTTGATGGCGTCTCTCAGATTTGTGGAAGTTACCTGCTGACGTTTTTTTAAAATTATTATTATTTATATTTATAATTGTATTTATTTCACCTTTATTTAACCAGGTAGGCCAGTTGAGAACAAGTTCTCATTTACAACTGCGACCTGGCCAAGATAAAGCAAAGCAGTGCGACACAAACAACAACACAGAGTTACACATAGGATAAACAAACATACAGTCAATAACACATACGTTCAATGTCAATGTTTAGGCCGAGGTATGTATCGTTTTTTGTGTACACTAGGGCAACGTGTCAAGAATTTGTATTTGTGGTCCTGGCGACTGAGGCTTTTTTTGGAACACCATTATTTTTTGTCTTACTGGGATTTACTGTCAGGGCCCAGGTCTGACAAAATCTGTGCAGATGATCTAGGTGCTGCTGTAGGCCCTCCATGGTTGGGGACAGAAGCACCAGATCATCAGAAAATAGTAGACATTTGACTTCAGATTCTAGTAGGGTGAGGCCGGGTGCTGGAGACTTTTCTAGTGCCCTCGGCCAATTCGTTGATACAGTGAGGGAAAAAAGTATTTGATCCCCTGCTGATTTTGTACGTTTGCCCACTGACAAAGAAATGATCAGTCTATAATTTTAATAGTAGGTTTATTTGAACAGTGAGAGACAGAATAACAACTAAAAAATCCAGAAAAACACATGTCAAAAATGTTATAAATTGATTTGCATTTTAATGAGGGAAATAAGTATTTGACCCCCTCTCAATCAGAAAGATTTCTGGCTCCCAGGTGTATTTTATACAGGTAACGAGCTGAGATTAGGAGCACACTCTTAAAGGGAGTGCTCCTAATCTCAGTTTGTTACCTGTATAAAAGACACCTGTCCACAGAAGCAATCAATCAGATTCCAAACTCTCCACCATGGCCAAGACCAAAGAGCTCTCCAAGGATGTCAGGGACAAGATTGTAGACCTACACAAGGCTGGAATGGGCTACAAGACCATAGCCAAGCAGCTTGGTGAGAAGGTGACAACATTGGTGCGATTATTCGTGTATGGAAGAAACACAAAAGAACTGTCAATCTCCCTCGGCCTGGGGCTCCATGCAAGATCTCACCTCGTGGAGTTGCAATGATCATGAGAACGGTGAGGAATCATCCCAGAACTACACGGGAGGATCTTGTCAATGATCTCAAGGCAGCTGGGACAATAGTCACCAAGAAAACAATTGGTAACACACTACGCCGTGAAGGACTGAAATCCTGCAGCACCCGCAAGATCCCCCTGCTCAAGAAAGCACATATACATGCCCGTCTGAAGTTTGCCAATGAACATCTGAATGATTCAGTGGACAACTGCGTGAAAGTGTTGTGGTCAGATGAGACCAAAATGGAGCTCTTTGGCATCAACTCAACTCGCCGTGTTTGGAGGAGGAGGAATACTGCCTATGACCCCAAGACACCATCCCCACCGTCAAACATGGAGGTGGAAACATTATGCTTTGGGGGTGTTTTTCTGCTAAGGGAACAGGACAACTTCACCGCATCAAAGGGACGATGGATGGGGCCATGTACCATCAAATCTTGGGTGAGAACCTCCTTCCCTCAGCCAGGGCATTGAAAATAGGTCGTGGATGGGTATTCCAGCATGACAATTACCCAAATCACACAGCCAAGGCAACAAAGGAGTGGTTCAAGAAGAAGCACATTAAGTTCCTGGAGTGGCCTAGCCAGTCTCCAGACCTTAAATAATCCCATAGAAAATCTGTGGAGGGAGCTGAAGGTTTGAGTTGCCAAACGTCAGCCTCGAAACCTTAATGACTTGGAGAAGATCTGCAAAAAAGGAGTGGGACAAAATCCCTCCTGAGATGTGTGCAAACCTGGTGGCCAACTAGAAGAAATGTCTGACCTCTGTGATTGCCAACAAGGGTTTTGCCACCAAGTACAAAGTCATGTTTTGCAGAGGGGTCAAATAATTATTTCCCTCATTAAAATGCAAATCAATTTATAACATTTTTGACATGCGTTTTTCTGGATTTTTTTGTTCTTATTCTGTCTCTCACTGTTCAAATAAACCTACCATTAAAATTATAGACTGATCATTTCTTTGTCAGTGGGCAAACGTACAAAATCAGCAGGGGATAAAATACTTTTTTCCCTCACTGTATGTTGAAGAGGGTGGGGCTTAAGCTGCATCCCTGTCTCACCTCCACGGCCCTGTGGAAAGAAATGTGTGTTTTCTGCCAATTTTAACCGCACACTTGTTTGTATACATGGATTTTATGATTTTGTTTTTCCCCCAACAGCACTTTCCATCAATTTGTATAGCAGACCCTCATGCCAAATTGAGTCAAATGCTTTTTTGAAATCAACAAAGCATGAGAAGACTTTGCCTTTGTTTTGGTTCGTTTGTTTGTCAATTAGGGTTTGCAGGGTGAATACGTGGTCTGTCATATGATAATATGGTAAAAAGCCAATTTGACATTTGCTCAGTAAATTGTTTTCACTGAGGAAATGTAAGAGTCTGCTGTTAATGATAATGCAGAGAAGTTTCCCAAGGTTGCTGTTGACGCATATCCCACGGTGGTTATTGGGGTCATATTTGCCTCCACTTTTGTCGATTGGGGTGATCAGGCCTTGGTTCCAAATACTGGGGAAGATGCCAGAGCTGAGGATGATGTTAAAGAGTTTAAGTGTGGCCAATTGTAAATTTGTGGTCTGTATATGTTATCATTTCATTTAACACCACAGGCCTTTTTGGGTTGGAGGGTTTGTATTTTGTCCGGGTAGTTCATTCAATGTAATTGGAGAATCCAGTGGGTTCTGGTAGTCTTTAATAGTTGATTTTAAGATTTGTATTTGATCATGTATATGTTTTTTGCTGCTTGTTCTTTGTTGTAGAGCCAAAAAGATTGAAGAAGTGTTTTATCCATACATCTCCATTTTGGATAGATAATACTTCGTGTTGTTGTTTGTTTAGTGTTTTCCAATTTTCCCAGAAGTGGTTAGATTCTATGGATTCTTCAATTACATTGAGCTGATTTCTGACGTGCTGTTCCTTCTTTTTCTGTAGTGTATTTCTGTATTGTTTTAGTGATTCACCATAGTGAAGGTGTAGACTCAGGTTTTCTGGGTCTCTGTCACATCCTGACCAGCAGATGGAGCTGGTGTAGTAGTTTGGGGGTCAGGACGTGGCAGTCTGGTGTGTGTCTTGTGACTCCTGATCAGGAACAGCTGGGAATCGTTGTTCCTGATTGGGAGTCACATATGTAGGAGTTGTTTGTCACTGGGGTTTGTGGGGAATTGTTCTGTGTTGAGCCTATGCTTTGCCAGACGGTTGGTTTGTTGGTTTGTTGGTTTGTTGGTTTGTTGGTTTGTTGGTTTGTTGGTTTGTTCTCATGGTTTGTTATTTTGGCATTCATTTTGATAGTGAATAAAAGTCAAGATGAGCCTGCACATACCTGCTGCGTTTTGGTCCTCTTCTCTCCAGTACGACATTTTTAAGGATGAGTACAACTATTTTTATGACAGTCTCTATGTTTTTAGTTGGATTGGTTTCTCAATATCTTTCTTAGGTTTTTGCACTCTTCATCAAACCATTTGTCATTGTTGTTCATTTTCTTCAGGTTTTCTGTAAGATTTTTTTTTTTTTATTTGATAGGGACGCTGAGAGGTTATTTTTCTCTGTTAAGATAATTTCCTTTAGAATTTCTAGCCAAATGTAAAATGTTCATGTTTTGATTAAGAGTGAGTAAGGTCTGCTCTATACTAAAGTAGCATACCCCCTGAGTCCCTTACCTGTTTCATCACCTGGTAGTTTGATGGATGGGACTACCAGCTCTCTGTAACCTAGAGGGCAACCAGCGGGTCTGTCTCCTCTATACCATGTTTCTTGTAGGATGACAATGTCTGTGTTTCCAATTTTTTTGGTGACGTCCAGGTTCCTGCTCTTTAGGCCAAAGACAGTTGACCTCAGGCCTTGGATATTCCAGGATGAGACAGTGAAGGCTTTGTGTACCATAAAGTGTCCAATGTGTGTCCAATCTCTCCCTCCTCCCTCCTCCCCCTCTCTCTCCCTCCACCTCCACCTCTCCCTTTCTCTCCCTCCACATCACTCTCTCTCTCTCCCTCCACCTCTCCCTCTCTCCTTCCAAGTACCTCTCTCACACTCCACGTGTCTCTCTTTCTCCCTCCTCTTTCTCCCTCCTTTCTCCCTCCTTTCTCCCTCCACGTCTCTCTCTCTCCCTCCTCTTTCTCCCTCCTCTTTCTCCCTCCTCTTTCTCCCTCCTCTTTCTCCCTCCTCTTTCTCCCTCCTCTTTCTCCCTCCTCTTTCTCTCTCCCTCCCTCCACCTCTCTCTCCCTCCCTCCACCTCTCTCTCCCTCCCTCCACGTCTCTCTCCCTCCCTCCACGTCTCTCTCCCTCCCTCCACGTCTCTCTCTCTATCCATCCATCCATTGGGCTCCTGAGTGACGCAGCGGTCAAAGGCACTGCATCTCAGTGCTTGAGGCGTCACCATAAACACCCTGGTTCGATTCCAGACTCTATCACAACCGGCCATGATTGGGAGTCCCATAGGACGGTGCACAATTGGCCCAGCGTCGTCCGGTGTAGGCCGTCATTTTAAATCAGAATTTGTTCTTAACTGACTTAACTATTTAAACAAAAGTTAAATAAAAAAAAAATGTAAAACCAGTGGTATTATGCTGTTAGGAACAAGTACTAAAACCAGTAGTATTATGCTGTTAGGAACAAGTACTAAAACCAGTAGTATTATACTGTTAGGAACAAGTACTAAAACCAGTGGTATTATGCTATTAGAAATAAGTACTTCCAATGGATTAAGTAATCTAGTTAATCAAAGTTTTCTCCACCTCTGAAATATGTATATGTCCCAAAAGGCACTGCGTCTCCAACATTGTGCACTACTTTTCACCAGAGCCTTATGTGCCCTGTTGAAAAGCAGTGCACTAAGTAGGGAAAAGGGTGCCATTTGGGAAAGCACATAATGACTTCTCAGCATAGCGTTCATGTGGGATGCAGAAACAAACATCTATCAATATGAATATTGCATTAGTAGACGACACTGTGGAGCACACTACACACACTACACACTACACACACTACACACACACACCCTACACACACTACATAGTACACACTACACACTACACACACACTACACACACACTACACACAACACGCGACACACACTACACACACACACCCTACACACACTACATAGTACACACTACACACTACACACACACTACACACACACTACACACACACTACACGCGACACACATTACACACACACACATTACACACACACACATTACACACACACACATTACACACACACACACTACACACACTACCCACACTACCCACACTACGCACACCACACAGTACACACACACTACACACACTACACACACTACACACACACATTACACACACTACACACACTACACAAATTACACACATTACACACATTACACACACTACACACACTACACACACTGCACAAATTACACACACTACACACTACACACACACTACACACGCTACACACACGCTACACACGCTACACACGCTACACACACTACACAAATTACACACACTACACAAATTACACACACTACACACACATTACACTCACACTACACACACTACACACACACTGCACAAATTACACACACTACACACACACTACACATGTTACACACACTACACAAATTACACACACTACACACACTACACACACTGCACAAATTACACACACTACACACACACTACACACTACACACACACTACACACGCTACACACACGCTACACACACTACACAAATTACACACACCACACACACTACACACACACTACACACACATTACACTCACACTACACACACACTACACACACACTGCACAAATTACACACACTACACACACACTACACATGTTACACACACTACACAAATTACACACACTACACACACTACACACACACTACACACACTTCACACACTTCACACACACTACACAAATTATACACACTACACACACTACACTCTCACACACACAAACACTACACACACATACACTACACTCACAGACACTATACTCTCACACACACACTACACTCACACTCTCACACACACACTACACTCAGTTACCCTGTAGAGCTCTCCTCCCCCTGTATCTGAACATTAACACAACTGGCCTGGGTGGAATAGGACTGGCAAGGTAATCACTGCTGCCAGCCATGAGTTAAGGGTGTCGGGCCCAGAGGTACAAGAAAGCTAGCCATCTCTCTCTCTCTCTCTCACACTCACACTCACACTCACACACATAGCAGACAGGTAGTTATGGTGACATGCCCTTAGAGGGGTAGTTATGGTGACATACCCTTAGAGGGCATCATAGCAGACAGGTAGTTATGGTGACATACCCTTAGAGGGCATCATAGCAGAGAGGTAGTTATGGTGACATACCCTTAGAGAGGTAGTTATGGTGACATACCCTTAGAGAGGTAGTTATATAACATACCCTTAGAGGGCATCAGAGCAGAGAGGTAGTTAGCTATCTGAAGATGAATATACTAACTACTGTGATATGTGGTTGTCCACCTAGCTATCTGAATATACTAACTACTGTGGTATGTGGTTGTCCCACCTAGCTATCTGAAGATGAATATACTAACTACTGTGAAATGAGGTTGTCCACCTAGTTATCTGAATATACTAACTACTGTGATATGTGGTTGTCCACCTAGCTATCTGAATATACTAACTACTGTGATATGTGGTTGTCCAACTAGCTATCTGAATATACTAACTACTGTAATATGTGGTTATCCCACCTAGATGTCTGAATATACTAAATACTGTGATATGTGGTTGTCTCACCTAGCTGTCTGAATATACGAAATACTGTGATATTGTAACGGTTGTCTTCACAAATGGACCAAGGCGCAGCAGGTATGTGAATACTCATGGTTATTTATTATCAAAAATGAGTAAAGCATTCACTTGAAAAACAATGAAGGAGACAACAGTAACAGTTTTACAGGCGATACACGCAGTGTAAAAACAACCACCCACAACACCGAAGAAAAACACACACACCTATATAGGACTTCCAATCAAAGGCAACTCAACACACCTGCCTTAAATTGGAAGTCCCAATCAACAATACAAACATACCCAACACAAACATGCCACGTCCTGACCAAAACTAAAACACTAGCTCCATCTGCTGGTCAGGACGTGACAGTACCCCCCCCTCAAGGTGCAGACCCCGGAATGCACCTACCAACAGAAAAACACCAACAAAAAACCCATAAACAATAAGGGAGGGAAGGGAGGGTGGCTGCCGTCAGCGACGGCTGCCGTCCCTCCCCAACCCACCTATCCTGGAGGTGGCTCAGGTGCAGGCCGTGGACCTCGCTCCACCTTCGGCGTCGCCCACTTTGATGGCGCCGATAGCTGCGCCGGGCAGACGGGCCACTCGGGCTGACCCTGGCAGACGGACCACTCGGGCTGGGCCGGGGGACAGGAGGGCCCCTCGGGCTGGGCCGGGGGACAGGAGGGCCCCTCGGGCTGGGACGGGGGACAGGAGGGCCCCTCGGGCTGGGCCGGGGGACAGGAGGGCCCCTCGGGCTGGGCCGGGGGACAGGAGGGCCCCTCGGGCTGGGCCGGGGGACAGGAGGGCCCCTCGGGCTGGGCCGGGGGACAGGAGGGCCCCTCGGGCTGGGCCGGAGGGCAGGAGGGCCCCTCGGGCTGGGCCGGAGGGCAGGAGGGCCCCCCGGGCTGGGCCGGAGGAAGATGAATATACTAACTACTGTAATATGTGGTTGTCCCACCTAGCTATCTGAATATACTAACTACTGTGATATGTGGTTGTCCACCTAGATATCCGAATATACTAACTACTGTGATATGTGGTTGTTCCACCTAGCTATCTGAATATACTAACTACCGTGATATGTGGTTGTCCACCTAGCTAGCTGAATATACTAACTACTGTGATATGTGGTTGTCAACCTAGCTGTCTGAAGATGAATATACTAATTACTGTGATATGTGGTTGTCCCACCTAGCTATCTGAATATACTAAATACTGTGATATGTGGTTGTCCCACCTAGCTATCTGAATATACTAACTACTGTAATATGTGGTTGTCCCACCTAGCTGTCTGAAGATGAATGTACTAACTACTGTAATATGTGGTTGTCCCACCGAGCTATCTGAATATACTAACTACTGTAATATGTGGTTGTCCACCTAGCTATCTGAATATACTAACTACTGTGATATGTGGTTGTCCACCTAGCTATCTGAAGATTAAAATACTAACTACTGTGATATGTGGTTGCCCCTCCTAGCTATCTGAATATACTAACTACTGAGATATTTGGTTGTCCCACCTAGCTATCTGAATATACTAACTACAGTAATGTGTGGTTGTCCCACGTAGCTATCTGAAGATGAATATAGTAACAACTGTAATATGTGGTTGTCCACCTAGCTCTCTGAATATACTAACTACTGTGATATGTGGTTTCCCCACCTAGCTATCTGAATATGAATATACTAATTAGTGTAATATGTGGTTGTCCCACCTAGCTATCTGAATATACTAACTACTGAGATATGTGGTTGTACACCTAGCTATCTGAATATACTAACTACTGTGATATGTGGTTGTCCACCCAGTTATCTGAAGATGAATATACTAACAACTGTGATATGTGTTTGTCCACTTAGCTATTTGAAGATGAATATACTAACTACTGTGATATGTGGTTGTCCACTTAGCTATTTGAAGATGAATATAGTAACTACTGTAATATGTGGTTGTTCCACCTAGCTATCTGAATACACTAACTACTGTGATATGTGGTTGTTCCACCTAGCTATCTGAATATACCAACTACTGTGATATGTGGTTGTCCCACCTAGCTATCTGAATATACTAACTACTGTGATATGTTGTTGTCTCACCTAGCTCTCTGACTATACTAACTACTGAGTTATGTGGTTGTCCACCTAGCTATCTGAATATACTAACTACTTTTATATGTGGTTGTCCCACCTAGCCATCTGAAGATGAATATACTAACTACTGAGATATGTGGTTGTCCCAACTAGCTATCTGAAAATACTAACTACTGTAATATGTGGTTGTCTCACACATCTATCTGAATATACTAACTACTGTGATATGTGGTTTTCCACGTAGCTATCTGAATATACTAACTACTGTAATATCTGGTTGTCCCACCTAGCTATCTGAAGATGAATATACTAACTACTGTGATTTGTGGTTGTCCCACCTAGCTATCTGAATATACTAACTACTGAGATATGTGGTTGTCCACCTAGCTATCTGAATATACTAACAACTGTGATATGTGGTTGTCCCACCTAGCTATCTGAATATACTAACAACTGTGATATGTGTTTGTCCACCTAGCTATCTGAAGATGAATATACTAACTACTGTGACATATGGTTGTCCCACCTAGCTATCTGAATATACTAACTACTGTAATATATGGTTGTCCCACCTAGCTATCTAAATATACTAACTACTGTAATATGTGGTTGTTCCACCTAGCTATCTCAAGATGAATATAGTAACTACTGTAATATGTGGTTGTTCCACCTAGCTATCTGAATATACTAACTACTGTAATATATGGTTGTCCCACCTAGCTATCTGAATATAATAACTACTGTAACATGTGGTTGTCCCACCTAGCTATCTGAATATACTAACGACTGTGATATATGGTTGTCCACCTAGCTATCTGAAGATGAATATACTAACTACTGTAATATGTGGTTGTCCCACCTAGCTAGCTGAATATACTAACTACTGTGATATGTGGTTGTCTCTCCTAGCTGTCTGAATATACTGTGATATGTGGTTGTCTCACCTAGCTATCTGAATATACTAACTATTGTGATATGTGGTTGTCTCACCTAGCTATCTGTAGATGAATATACTAACTACTGTGACATATGGTTGTCATACCTTGCTATCTGAATATACTAACTACTGTAATATATGGTTGTCCCACCTAGCTATCTGAATATAATAACTACTGTAACATGTGGTTGTCCCACCTAGCTATCTGAATATACTAACGACTGTGATATATGGTTGTCATACCTAGATATCTGAAGATGAATATACTAACTACTGTGATATGTGGTTGTCCACCTAGCTATCTGAAAATACTAACTACTGTGATATGTGGTTGTCCACCTAGCTATCTGAAGATTAAAATACTAACTACTGTGATATGTGGTTGCCCCTCCTAGCTATCTGAATATACTAACTAGTGAGATATTTGGTTGTCCCACCTAGCTATCTGAATATACTAACTACAGTAATATGTGGTTGTCCCACGTAGGAATCTGAAGATGAATATACTACCAACTGTAATATGTGGTTGTCCACCTAGCTATCTGAATATACTAACTACTGAGATATGGGGTTGTCCACCTAGCTATCTGAATATACTAACTACTGTGATATGTGGTTGTCCACCTAGCTATCTGAATATATAACCAATGTGATATGTGGTTGTACACCTAGCTATCTGAATATACTAACTACTGTGATATGTGGTTGTCCATCTAGCTATCTGAAGATGAATATACTAACTACTGTGATATGTGGCTGCCCCACCTAGCTATCTGAAGATGAATATACTAATTACTGTAAAATGTGGTTGTCCCACCAAGCTATCTGAATATAGTAACTACTGTAATATGTGGTTGTCCACCTAGCTGTCTGAATATACTAACTACTGTAATATGTGGTTGTCCACCTAGCTGTCTGAATATACTAACTACTGAGATATGTGGTTGTCCACCAAGCTATCTAAATAATCTAACTTCTGTGATATGTGGTTGTCTCACCTATCTATCTGAATATGAATATACTAACTACTGAGGTATGTGGTTTTCCACCTAGCTATCTGAATATACCAACTACTGTGATATGTGGTTGTCCCACCTAGCTATCTGAATATACTAACTACAGTAATATGTGGTTGTCCCACGTAGCAATCTGAAGATGAATATACTAACAACTGTAATATGTGGTTGTCCAGCTAGCTATCTGAATATACTAACTACTGAGATATGTGGTTGTCCACCTAGCTATCTGAATATACTAACTACTGTGATATGTGGTTTCCCCACCTAGCTATCTGAATATACTAACTACTGAGATATGGGGTTGTCCACCTAGCTATCTGAATATACTAACTACTGTGATATGTGGTTGTCCACCAAGCTATCTGAATATATAACCAATGTGATATGTGGTTGAACACCTTGCTATCTGAATATACTAACTACTGTGATATGTGGTTGTCCATCTAGCTATCTGAAGATGAATATACTAACTACTGTGATATGTGGTTGTCCACTTAGCTATTTGAAGATGAATATACTAACTACTGTGATATGTGGTTGTCCCACCTAGCTATCTGAATATACTAACTACTGTAATATGTGGTTGTCTCACACATCTATCTGAATATACTAACTACTGTGATATGTGGTTGTCCACCTAGCTATCTGGATATACTAACTACTGTAATATCTGGTTGTCCCACCTAGCTATCTGAAGATGAATATACTAACTACTGTGATATGTGGTTGTCCCACCTAGCTATCTGAATATACTAACTACTGAGATATGTGGTTGTCCACCTAGCTATCTAAATATACTAACAACTGTGATATGTGGTTGCCCCACCTAGCTATCTGAAGATTAATATATACTAATTACTGTAATATGTGGTTGTCACACCTAGCTATCTGAATATACTAACTACTGTGATATGTGGTTGTCCCACCTAGCTATCTGAATATACTAACTACTGTAATATGTGGTTGTCTCACACATCTATCTGAATATACTAACTACTGTGATATGTGGTTGTCCACCTAGCTATCTGGATATACTAACTACTGTAATATCTGGTTGTCCCACCTAGCTATCTGAAGATGAATATACTAACTACTGTGATATGTGGTTGTCCCACCTAGCTATCTGAATATACTAACTACTGAGATATGTGGTTGTCCACCTAGCTATCTGAATATACTAACAACTGTGATATGTGGTTGCCCCACCTAGCTATCTGAAGATTAATATATACTAATTACTGTAATATGTGGTTGTCCCACCTAGCTATCTGAATATACTAACTACTGTGATATGTGGTTGTCCATCTAGCTATCTGAAGATGAATATACTAACTACTGTGATATGTGGTTGTCCACTTAGCTATTTGAAGATGAATATACTAACTACTGTGATATGTGGTTGTCCCACCTAGCTATCTGAATATACTAACTACTGTGATATGTGTTTGTCCACTTAGCTATTTGAAGATGAATATAGTAACTACTGTAATATGTGGTTGTTCCACCTAGCTATCTGAATACACTAACTACTGTGAAATGTGGTTGTTCCACCTAGCTATCTGAATATACCAACTACTGTGATATGTGGTTGTCCCACCTAGCTATCTGAATATACTAACTACTGTGATATGTTGTCTCACCTACCTCTTTGACTATACTAA
Source organism: Salmo salar (assembly GCF_905237065.1). Lineage (NCBI taxonomy): Eukaryota > Metazoa > Chordata > Actinopteri > Salmoniformes > Salmonidae > Salmo > Salmo salar. The sequence continues at coordinate 98,206,585 of NC_059450.1, read as the reverse complement.
CTACTGAGTTATGTGGTTGTCCACCTAGCTATCTGAATATACCAACTACTTTTATATGTGGTTGTCCCACCTAGCTATCTGAAGATGAATATACTAACTACTGTAATATGTGGTTGTCTCACACATCTATCTGAATATACTAACTACTGTGATATGTGGTTGTCCACCTAGCTATCTGAATATACTAACTACTCTAATATCTGGTTGTCCCACCTAGCTATCTGAAGATGAATATACTAACTACTGTGATATGTGGTTGTCCCACCTAGCTATCTGAATATACTAACTACTGTGATATGTGGTTGTCCACTTAGCTATTTGAAGATGAATATAGTAACTACTGTAATATGTGGTTGTCCCCCTAGCTATCTGAATGTACTAACTACTGAGATATGTGGTTGTCCACCTAGCTATCTGAATATACTAACAACTGTGATATGTGGCTGCCCCACCTAGCTATCTGAATCTGAATATACTAACTACTGTAATATGTGGTTGTCCACCTAGCTGTCTGAATATACTAACTACTGTAATATGTGGTTGTCCACCTAGCTGTCTGAATATACTAACTACTGAGATATGTGGTTGTCCCCCAAGCTATCTAAATAATCTAACTTCTGTGATATGTGGTTGTCTCACCTATCTATTTGAAGATGAATATACTAACTACTGAGGTATGTGGTTTTCCACCTAGCTATCTGAATATACCAACTACTGTGATATGTGGTTGTCCCACCTAGCTATCTGAAGATGAATATACTAACTACTGTGATATGTGGTTGTCCCAAGCTAGCTGAATATACTAACTACTGTGATATGTTGTTGTCTCACGTAGCTATCTGACTATACTAACTACTGAGTTATGTGGTTGTCCACCTAGCTATCTGAATATACCAACTACTGTGATATGTGGTTGTACCACCTAGCTATCTGAAGATGAATAGACTAACTACTGTAATACGTGGTTGTCCACCTAGCTATCTGAATGTACTAACAACTGTGATATGTGGTTGTCCACCTAGCTATCTGAATATATAACCAATGTGATATGTGGTTGAACACCTTGCTATCTGAATATACTAACTACTGTGATATGTGGTTGTCCACTTAGCTATTTGAAGATGAATATACTAACTACTGTGATATGTGGTTGTCCCACCTAGCTATCTGAATATACCAACTACTGTGATATGTGGTTGTCCCACCTAGCTATCTGAATATACTAACTACTGTGATATGTTGTTGTCTCACCTACCTCTTTGACTATACTAACTACTGAGTTATGTGGTTGTCCACCTAGCTATCTGAATATACTAACTACTTTTATATGTGGTTGTCCCACCTAGCTATCTGAAGATGAATATACTAACTACTGAGATATGTGGTTGTCCCAACTAGCTATCTGAATATACTAACTACTGTAATATGTGGTTGTCTCACACATCTATCTGAATATACTAACTACTGTGATATGTGGTTGTCCACCTAGCTATCTGAATATACTAACAACTGTGATATGTTGTTTTCTCACCTAGATATCTGAATATACTAACTACTGTAATATGTGGTTGTCCACCTAGCTGTCTGAATATACTAACTACTGAGATATGTGGTTGCCCACCTAGCTATCTGAATATACTGACAACTGTGATATGTGGTTGCCCCACCTAGCTATCTGAAGATTAATATATACTAATTACTGTAATATGTGGTTGTCAGCCTAGCTATCTGAATATACTAACTACTGAGATATGTGGTTGTCCCACCTAGCTATCTGAATATACTAACTACTGTAATATGTGGTTGTCACACCTAGCTATCTGAATATACTAACGACTGTGATATGTGGTTGTCCCACCTAGCTATCTGAAGATGAATATACTAACTACTGTGATATGTGGTTGTCCCACCTAGCTATCTGAAGATGAATATAGTAACTACTGTAATATGTGTTTGTTCCACCTAGCTATCTGAATATACTAACTATTGTAATATGTGGTTGTTCCACCTAGCTATCTAAATATACCAACTACTGTGATATGTGGTTGTCCCACCTAGCTATCTGAATATACTAACTACTGTGATATGTTGTTGTCTCACCTACCTCTTTGACTATACTAACTACTGAGTTATGTGGTTGTCCACCTAGCTATCTGAATATACCATCTACTTTTATATGTGGTTGTCCCACCTAGCTATCTGAAGATGAATATACTAACTACTGTGATATGTGGTTGTCCCACCTAGCTATCTGAAGATGAATATTCTAACTACTGTAATATGTGGTTGTCCACCTAGCTATCTGAATATACTAACTACTGAGATATGTGGTTGTCCCACCTAGCTATCTGAATATACCAACTACTGTAATATGTGGTTGTCACACCTAGCTATCTGAATATACTAACGACTGTGATATGTGGTTGTCCCACCTAGCTATCTGAAGATGAATATACTAACTACTGTGATATGTGGTTGTCCCACCTAGCTATCTGAATATACTAACTACTGAGATATGTGGTTGTCCACCTAGCTATCTGAATATACTAACAACTGTGATATGTGGTTGCCCCACCTAGCTATCTGAAGATTAATATATACTAATTACTGTAATATGTGGTTGTCCCACCTAGCTATCTGAATATACTAACTACTGTGATATGTGGTTGTCCATCTAGCTATCTGAAGATGAATATACTAACTACTGTGATATGTGGTTGTCCACTTAGCTATTTGAAGATGAATATACTAACTACTGTGATATGTGGTTGTCCCACCTAGCTATCTGAATATACTAACTACTGTGATATGTGGTTGTCCACTTAGCTATTTGAAGATGAATATAGTAACTACTGTAATATGTGGTTGTTCCACCTAGCTATCTGAATACACTAACTACTGTGATATGTGGTTGTTCCACCTAGCTATCTGAATATACCAACTACTGTGATATGTGGTTGTCCCACCTAGCTATCTGAATATACTAACTACTGTGATATGTTGTTGTCTCACCTACCTCTTTGTCTATACTAACGACTGTGATATGTGGTTGTCCCACCTAGCTATCTGAAGATGAATATACTAACTACTGTGATATGTGGTTGTCCCACCTAGCTATCTGAAAATACTAACTACTGTGATATGTGGTTGTCCCACCTAGCTATCTGAATATACTAACTACTGTGATATGTGGTTGTCCACCTAGCTCTCTGAATATATAACTAATGTGATATGTGGTTGTCCACCTAGCTATCTGAATATATAACTAATGTGATATATGGTTGTACACCTAGCTATCTGAATATACTAAATACTGTGATATATGGTTGTCCACCTAGCTATCTGAAGATGAATATTCTAACTACTGTAATATGTGGTTGTCCACCTAGCTATCTGAATATACTAACTACTGAGATATGTGGTTGTCCCAACTAGCTATCTGAAGATGAATATTCTAACTACTGTAATATGTGGTTGTCCACCTAGCTATCAGAATATACTAACTACTGAGATATGTGGTTGTCCCAACTAGCTATCTGAATATACTAACTACTGTAATATGTGGTTGTCACACCTAGCTATCTGAATATACTAACGACTGTGATATGTGGTTGTCCCACCTAGCTATCTGAAGATGAATATACTAACTACTGTGATATGTGGTTGTCCCACCTAGCTATCTGAAGATTAATATACTAACTACTGTGATATGTGGTTGTCCCACCTAGCTATCTGAAGATGAATATAGTAACTATTGTAATATGTGGTTGTTCCATCTAGCTATCTGAATATACTAACTATTGTAATATGTGGTTGTTCCACCTAGCTATCTGAATATACTAACTACTGTGATATGTGGTTGTCCCACCTAGCTATCTGAATATACTAACTACTGTGATATGTGGTTGTTCCACCTAGCTATCTGAATATACTAACTACTGTGATATTTGGCTTTTCCACCTAGCTATCTAAATACACCAACTACTGTGATATGTGGTTGTCCCACCTAGCTATCTGAAGATGAATGTAGTAACTACTGTAATATGTGGTTGTTCCACCTAGCTATCTGAATATACTAACAACTGTGATATGTTGTTTTCTCACCTAGATATCTGAATATACTAACTACTGTAATAAGTGGTTGTCCACCTAGCTGTCTGAATATACTAACTACTGAGATATGTGGTTGCCCACCTAGCTATCTGAATATACTGACAACTGTGATATGTGGTTGCCCCACCTAGCTATCTGAAGATTAATATATACTAATTACTGTAATATGTGGTTGTCAGCCTAGCTATCTGAAGATGAATATACTAACTACTGTGACATATGGTTGTCATACCTTGCTATCTGAATATACTAACTACTGTAATATATGGTTGTCCCACCTAGCTATCTGAATATACTAACTACTGTAACATGTGGTTGTCCCACCTAGCTATCTGAAGATGAATATAGTAACTACTGTAATATGTGGTTGTTCCATCTAGCTATCTGAATATACTAACTATTGTAATATGTGGTTGTTCCACCTAGCTATCTGAATATACTAACTACTGTGATATGTGGTTGTCCCACCTAGCTATCTGAATATACTAACTACTGTGATATGTGGTTGTTCCACCTAGCTATCTGAATATACTAACTACTGTGATATTTGGCTTTTCCACCTAGCTATCTAAATACACCAACTACTGTGATATGTGGTTGTCCCACCTAGCTATCTGAAGATGAATGTAGTAACTACTGTAATATGTGGTTGTTCCACCTAGCTATCTGAATATACTAACAACTGTGATATGTTGTTTTCTCACCTAGCTATCTGAATATACTAACTACTGTAATATGTGGTTGTCCACTTAGCTATTTGAAGATGAATATAGTAACTACTGTAATATGTGGTTGTTCCACCTAGCTATCTGAATAAACTAACTACTGTGATATGTGGTTGTTCCACCTAGCTATCTGAATATACCAACTACTGTGATATGTGGTTGTCCCACCTAGCTATCTGAATATACTAACTACTGTGATATGTTGTTGTCTCACCTACCTCTTTGACTATACTAACGACTGTGATATGTGGTTGTCCCACCTAGCTATCTGAAGATGAATATACTAACTACTGTGATATGTGGTTGTCCCACCTAGCTATCTGAATATACTAACTACTGTGATATGTGGTTGTCCACCTAGCTCTCTGAATATATAACGAATGTGATATGTGGTTGTCCACCTAGCTATCTGAATATATAACTAATGTGATATATGGTTGTACACCTAGCTATCTGAATATACTAAATACTGTGATATATGGTTGTCCACCTAGCTATCTGAAGATGAATATTCTAACTACTGTAATATGTGGTTGTCCACCTAGCTATCTGAATATACTAACTACTGAGATATGTGGTTGTCCCAACTAGCTATCTGAATATACTAACTACTGTAATATGTGGTTGTCACACCTAGCTATCTGAATATACTAACGACTGTGATATGTGGTTGTCCCACCTAGCTATCTGAAGATGAATATACTAACTACTGTGATATGTGGTTGTCCCACCTAGCTATCTGAAGATTAATATACTAACTACTGTGATATGTGGTTGTCCCACCTAGCTATCTGAAGATGAATATAGTAACTATTGTAATATGTGGTTGTTCCATCTAGCTATCTGAATATACTAACTATTGTAATATGTGGTTGTTCCACCTAGCTATCTGAATATACTAACTACTGTGATATGTGGTTGTCCCACCTAGCTATCTGAATATACTAACTACTGTGATATGTGGTTGTTCCACCTAGCTATCTGAATATACTAACTACTGTGATATTTGGCTTTTCCACCTAGCTATCTAAATACACCAACTACTGTGATATGTGGTTGTCCCACCTAGCTATCTGAAGATGAATGTAGTAACTACTGTAATATGTGGTTGTTCCACCTAGCTATCTGAATATACTAACAACTGTGATATGTTGTTTTCTCACCTAGATATCTGAATATACTAACTACTGTAATAAGTGGTTGTCCACCTAGCTGTCTGAATATACTAACTACTGAGATATGTGGTTGCCCACCTAGCTATCTGAATATACTGACAACTGTGATATGTGGTTGCCCCACCTAGCTATCTGAAGATTAATATATACTAATTACTGTAATATGTGGTTGTCAGCCTAGCTATCTGAAGATGAATATACTAACTACTGTGACATATGGTTGTCATACCTTGCTATCTGAATATACTAACTACTGTAATATATGGTTGTCCACCTAGCTATCTGAATATATAACTAATGTGATATATGGTTGTAGACCTAGCTATCTGAATATACTAAATACTGTGATATATGGTTGTCGACCTAGCTATCTGAAGATGAATATACTAACTACTGTGATATTTGGTTGTCCCACCTAGCTATCTGCATATACTAACTAGTGTAATATGTTGTTGTCCCACCTAGCTATCTGAAGATGAATATTCTAACTACTGTAATATGTGGTTGTCCACCTAGCTATCTGAATATACTAACTACTGAGATATGTGGTTGTCCCACCTAGCTATCTGAATATACTAACTACTGTAATATGTGGTTGTCACACCTAGCTATCTGAATATACTAACGACTGTGATATGTGGTTGTCCCACCTAGCTATCTGAAGATGAATATACTAACTACCGTGATATGTGGTTGTCCCACCTAGCTATCTGAAGATTAATATACTAACTACTGTGATATGTGGTTGTCCCACCTAGCTATATGAAGATGAATATAGTAACTACTGTAATATGTGGTTGTTCCACCTATCTATCTGAATATACTAACTACTGTGATAGGTGGTTGTTCCACCTAGCTATCTGAATATACTAACTACTGTGATATTTGGCTTTTACACCTAGCTATCTAAATACACCAACTACTGTGATATGTGGTTGTCCCACCTAGCTATCTGAAGATGAATGTAGTAACTACTGTAATATGTGGTTGTTCCACCTAGCTATCTGAATATACTAACAACTGTGATATGTTGTTTTCTCACCTAGCTATCTGACTATGCTAACTACTGACATATCTGGTTGTGCCACCTAGCTATCTGAATATACTAACTACTGAGATATGTGGTTGTACCACCTAGCTATCTGAATATACTAACTACTGTGATATGTGGTTGCCCCACCTAGCTATCTGAAGATTAATATATACTAATTACTGTAATATGTGGTTGTCCCACCTAGCTATCTGAATATACTAACAAATGTGATATGTGTTTGTCAGCCTAGCTATCTGAAGATGAATATACTAACTACTGTGACATATGGTTGTCATACCTTGCTATCTGAATATACTAACTACTGTAATATATGGTTGTCCCACCTAGATATCTGAATATACTAACTACTGTAACATGTGGTTGTCCCACATAGCTATCTGAAGATGAATATAGTAACTACTGTAATATGTGGTTGTCCCACCTAGCTATCTGAATATACTAACTACAGTAATATGTGGTTGTTCCACCTAGCTATCTAAATATACCAACTACTGTGATATGTGGTTGTCCACCTAGCTATCTGAAGATGAATATTCTAACTACTGTGATATGTGGTTGTCCACCTAGCTATCTGAAGATGAATGTACTAACTACTGTGATATGTGGTTGTCCCACCTAGCTATCTGAATATACTAACTACTGTGATATGTGGTTATTCCACCTAGCTATCTGAATATACCTACTACTTGGACATGTGGTTGTCCCACCTAGCGATCTGAAGATGAATATACTAACTACTGTGATATGTGGTTGTCCCACCTAGCTATCTAAATATACTTACTACTGTGATATGTTGTTGTCTCACCTAGCTATCTGACTATACTAACTACTGAGTTATGTGGTTGTCCACCTAGCTATATGAATATACTAACTACTTTGATATGTGGTTGTCCACCTAGCTATCTGAATATACTAACTACTTTGATATGTGGTTGTCCCACCTAGCTATCTGAAGATGAATATACTAATTACTGTAATATGTGGTTGTCCCACCTAGCTATCTGAATATACTAACAACTGTGATATGTGTTTGTCAGCCCAGCTATCTGAAGATGAATATACTAACTACTGTGACATATGGTTGTCATACCTTGCTTTCTGAATATTCTAACAACTGTAATATATGGTTGTCCCACCTAGCTATCTGAATATACTAACTACTGTAACATGTGGTTGTCCCACCTAGCTATCTGAAGATGAATATAGTAACTACTGTAATATGTGGTTGTCCTACCTAGCTATCTGAAAATACTAACTACAGTAATATGTGGTTGTTCCACATAGCTATCTAAATATACCAACTACTTTTATATGTGGTTGTCCCACCTAGCTATCTGAAGATGAATATACTAACTACTGTGATATGTGGTTGTCCCACCTAGCTATCTGAATATAATAACTACTGTGATAAGTGGTTGTCCACCTAGCTATCTGAATATATAACGAATGTGATATGTGGTTGTACACCTAGCTATCTGAATATACTAACTACCGTGATATTTGGTTGTCCACCTAGCTATCTGAATATATAACTAATGTGATATATGGTTGTACACCTAGCTATCTGAAAATACTAAATACTGTGATATATGGTTGTCCACCTAGCTATCTGAAGATGAATATACTAACTACTGTGATATTTGGTTGTGCCACCTAGCTATCTGCATATTCTAACTACTGTAATATGTGGTTGTCACACCTTGCTATCTGAAGATGAATATTCTAACTACTGTAATATGTGGTTGTCCACCTAGCTATCTGAATATACTAACTACTGAGATATGTGGTTGTCCCACCTAGCTATCTGAATATACTAACTACTGTAATATGTGGTTGTCCACCTAGCTATCTGAATATACTAACTACTGAGATATGTGGTTGTCCCACCTAGCTATCTGAATATACTAACTACTGTAATACGTGGTTGTCACACCTAGCTATCTGAATATACTAACGACTGTGATATGTGGTTGTCCCACCAAGCTATCTGAAGATGAATATACTAACTACTCTAATATGTGGTTGTCCCACCTAGCTATCTGAATATACTAACTACTGTGATATGTGGTTGTACCACCTAGCTATCTGAAGATGAATATACCAACTACTGTAATATGTGGTTGTCCACCTAGCTATCTGAATGTACTAACTACTGAGATATGTGGTTGTCCACCTAGCTATCTGAATATACTAACAACTGTTATATATGGTTGTCCCACCTAGATATCTTATGATGAATATACTAACTACTGTGATATGTGGTTGTCCCACCTAGCTATCTGAAGATGAATATAGTAACTACTGTAATATTTGGTTGTTCAACCTAGCTATCTGAATATACAAACTACAGTAATATGTGGTTGTTCCACCTAGCTATCTAAATATACCAACTACTGTGATATGTGGTTGTCCCACCTAGCTATCTGAAGATGTATATACTAACTACTGTGATATGTGGTTGTCCCACCTAGCTATCTGAATATACTAACTACTGTGATATGTGGTTGTCCCACCTAGCTATCTGAATATACTAACTACTGTGATATGTGGTTGTCCACCTAGCTATCTGAATATATAACTAATGTGATATATGGTTGTACACCTAGCTATCTGAATATACTAAATACTGTGGTATATGGTTGTCCACCTAGCTATCTGAAGATGAATATACTAACTACTGTGATATTTGGTTGTCCCACATAGCTATCTGCATATACTAACTACTGTAATATGTGGTTGTCCACCTAGCTATCTGAATATACTAACTGCTGAGATATGTGGTTGTCCCACCTAGCTATCTGCATATACTAACTACTGTAATATGTGGTTGTCCCACCTAGCTATCTGAATATACTAACAACTGTGATATGTGTTTGTCAGCCTAGCTATCTGAAGATGAATATATTAACTACTGTGACATATGGTTGTCATACCTTGCTTTCTGAATATACTAACTACTGTAATATATGGTTGTCCCACCTAGCTATCTGAATATATTAACTACTGTAACATGTGGTTGTCCCACCTAGCTATCTGAAGATGAATATAGTAACTACTGTAATATGTGGTTGTCCTACCTAGCTATCTGAAAATACTAACTACAGTAATATGTGGTTGTTCCACATAGCTATCTAAATATACCAACTACTGTGATATGTGGTTGTCCCACCTAGCTATCTGAAGATGAATATACTAACTACTGTGATATGTGGTTGTCCCACCTAGCTATCTGAATATACTAACTACTGTGATAAGTGGTTGTCCACCTAGCTATCTGAATATATAACTAATGTGATATGTGGTTGTACACCTAGCTATCTGAATATATAACTAATGTGATATATGGTTGTCCACCTAGCTATCTGAAGATGAATATACTAACTACTGTGATATTTGGTTGTCCCACGTAGCTATCTGCATATACTAACTACTGTAATATGTGGTTGTCACACCTTGCTATCTGAAGATGAATATTCTAACTACTGTATTATGTGGTTGTCCACCTAGCTATCTGAATATACTAACTACTGAGATATGTGGTTGTCCCACCTAGCTATCTGAATATACTAACTACTGTAATATGTGGTTGTCCACCTAGCTATCTGAATATACTAACTACTGAGATATGTGGTTGTCCCACCTAGCTATCTGAATATACTAACTACTGTAATATATGGTTGTCAAACCTAGCTATCTGAATATACTAACGACTGTGATATGTGGTTGTCCCACCAAGCTATCTGAAGATGAATATACTAACTACTCTAATATGTGGTTGTCCCACCTAGCTATCTGAATATACTAACTACTGTGATATGTTGTTGTCTCACCTAGCTATCTGACTATACTAACTACTGAGTTATGTGGTTGTCCACCTAGCTATCTGAATATACAAACTACTGTGATATGTGGTTGTACCACCTAGCTATCTGAAGATGAATATACCAACTACTGTAATATGTGGTTGTCCACCTAGCTATCTGAATGTACTAACTACTGAGATATGTGGTTGTCCACCTAGCTATCTGAATATACTAACAACTGTTATATATGGTTGTCCCACCTAGATATCTTAAGATGAATATACTAACTACTGTGATATGTGGTTGTCCCACCTAGCTATCTGAAGATGAATATAGTAACTACTGTAATATTTGGTTGTTCCACCTAGCTATCTGAATATACTAACTACAGTAATATGTGGTTGTTCCACCTAGCTATCTAAATATACCAACTACTGTGATATGTGGTTGTCCCACCTAGCTATCTGAAGATGAATATACTAACTACTGTGATATGTGGTTGTCCCACCTAGCTATCTGAATATACTAACTACTGTGATATGTGGTTGTCCACCTAGCTATCTGAATATATAACTAATGTGATATGTGGTTGTACACCTAGCTATCTGAATATACTAACTAATGTGATATGTGGTTGTCCACCTAGCTATCTGAATATACTAACTAATGTGATATGTGGTTGTCCACCTAGCTATCTGAATATATAACTAATGTGATATATGGTTGTACACCTAGCTATCTGAATATACTAAATACTGTGGTATATGGTTGTCCACCTAGCTATCTGAAGATGAATATACTAACTACTGTGATATTTGGTTGTCCCACCTAGCTATCTGCATATACTAACTACTGTAATATGTGGTTGTCCCACCTAGCTATCTGAAGATGAATATTCTAACTACTGTAATATGTGGTTGTCCACCTAGCTATCTGAATATACTAACTACTGAGATATGTGGTTGTCCCACCTAGCTATCTGCATATACTAACTACTGTAATATGTGGTTGTCCCACCTAGCTATCTGAAGATGAATATTCTAACTACTGTAATATGTGGTTGTCCACCTAGCTATCTGAATATACTAACTACTGAGATATGTGATTGTCACACCTAGCTATCTGAATATACTAACGACTGTGATATGTGGTTGTCCCACCTAGCTATCTGAAGATTAATATACTAACTACTGTGATATGTGGTTGTCCCACCTAGCTATCTGAAGATTAATATACTAACTACTGTGATATGGTGTTGTCCCACCTAGCTATCTGAAGATGAATATAGTAACTACTGTAATATGTGGATGTTCCACCTAGCTATCTGAATATACTAACTACTGTGATATGTGTTTGTTCCACCTAGCTATCTGAATATACTAACTACTGTGATATTTGGCTTTTCCACCTAGCAATCTAAATACACCAACTACTGTGATATGTGGTTGTCCCACCTAGCTATCTGAAGATGAACGTAGTAACTACTGTAATATGTGGTTGTTCCACCTAGCTATCTGAATATACTAACAACTGACATATCTGGTTGTCCCACCTAGCTATCTGAATATACTAACTACTGAGATATGTGGTTGTACCACCTAGCTATCTGAATATACTAACTACTGTAATATGTGGTTGTCCACCTAGCTATCTGAATATACTAACTACTGAGATATGTGGTTGCCCACCTAGCTATCTTAATATACTAACTACTGTGATATATGGTTGTCCACCTAGCTATCTGAATATATAACTAATGTGATTTAGATGCACTATTGTAAAGTGGTTGTTCCACTGGATATCATAAGGTGAATGCACCAATTTGTAAGTCGCTCTGGATAAGAGTGTCTGCTAAATTACTTAAATGTAAATGTTATATGTGGTTGTACACCTAGATATCTGAATATACTAACTACTGTCATATGTGGTTGTCCACCTAGCTATCTGAAGATGAATATTCTAAGTACTGTGATATGTGGTTGTCCACCTAGCTATCTGAAGATGAATGTACTAACTACTGTGATATGTGGTTGTCCCACCTAGCTCTCTGAATATACTAACTACTGTGATATGTGGTTGTCAACAAAGCTATCTGAATATACAAACTACTGTGATATGTGGTTATTCCACCTAGCTATCTGAATATACCAACTACTTGGACATGTGGTTGTCCCACCTAGCTATCTGAAGATGAATATACTAACTACTGTGATATGTGGTTGTCCCACCTAGCTATCTAAATATACTTACTACTGTGATATGTTGTTGTCTCACCTAGCTATCTGACTATACTAACTACTGAGTTATGTGGTTCTCCACCTAGCTATCTGAATATACTAACTACTTTGATATGTGGTTGTCCCACCTAGCTATCTGAAGATGAATATACTAACTACTGAGATGTGTGGTTGTCCCAACTAGCTATCTGAATATACTAACTACTGAGATATGTGGTTGCCCACCTAGCTATCTGAATATACTAACAACTGTGATATGTGTTTGTCAGCCTAGCTATCTGAAGATGAATATACTAACTACTGTGACATATGGTTGTCATACCTTGCTATCTGAATATACTAACTACTGTAATATGTGGTTGTCCCACCTAGCTATCTGAATATGCTAACTTCTGTAACATGTGGTTGTCCCACCTAGCTATCTGAAGATGAATATAGTAACTACTGTAATATGTGGTTGTCCCACCTAGCTATCTGAATATACTAACTACAGTAATATGTGGTTGTTCCACCTAGCTATCTAAATATACCAACTACTGTGATATATGGTTGTCCACCTAGCTATCTGAAGATGAATATACTAACAACTGTGATATGTGGTTGTCCCACCTAGCTATCTGAATATACTAACTACTGTGATATGTGGTTGTCCCACCAAGCTATCTGAATATACTAACTACTGTGATATGTGGTTGTCCACCTAGCTATCTGAATATATAACTAATGTGATATGTGGTTGTACACCTAGCTATCTGAATATACTAACTAATGTGATATGTTGTTGTCTCACCTAGCTATCTGACCTACTAACTACTGAGTTATGTGGTTGTCCACCTAGCTATCTGAATATACTAACTACTTTGATATGTGGTTGTCCCACCTAGCTATCTGAAGATGAATATACTAACTACTGAGATGTGTGGTTGTCCCAACTAGCTATCTGAAAATACTAACTACTGTGATATGTGGTTGTCTCACCCTTCTATCTGAATATACTAACTACTGTAATATGTGGTTGTCCACCTAGCTATCTGAATATACTAACTACTGTGATATGTGGTTGTCCCACCTAGCTATCTGAATATACTAACTACTGTGTTATGTGGTTGTCCACCTACCTATCTGCATATATAACTAATGTGATATGTGGTTGTACACCTAGCTCTCTGAATATACTAACTACTGTGATATATGGTTGTCCACCTAGCTATCTGAAGATGAATATACTAACAACTGTGATATGTGGTTGTCCCACCTAGCTATCTGAATATACTAACTACTGTGATATGTGGTTGTCCCACCAAGCTATCTGAATATACTAACTACTGAGATATGTGGTTGTACCACCTAGCTATCTGAATATACTAACTACTGTAATATGTGGTTGTCCACCTAGCTATCTGAATATACTAACTACTGAGATATGTGGTTGCCCCACCTAGCTATCTGAAGATTAATATATACTAATTACTGTAATATGTGGTTGTCCCACCTAGCTATCTGAATATACTAACAACTGTGATATGTGTTTGTCAGCCTAGCTATCTGAAGATGAATATACTAACTACTGTGACATATGGTTGTCATACCTTGCTATCTGAATATACTAACTACTGTAATATATGGTTGTCCCACCTAGCTATCGGAATATACTAACTACTGTAACATGTGGTTGTCCCACCTAGCTATCTGAAGATGAATATACTAACTACTGTGATATGTGGTTGTCCCACCTAGCTATCTGAATATATAACTAATGTGATATGTGGTTGTACACCTAGCTATCTGAATATACTAACTAATGTGATATGTGGTTGTCCACCTAGCTATCTGAATATATGACTAATGTGATATATGGTTGTACACCTAGCTATCTGAATATACTAAATACTGTGATATATGGTTGTCCACCTAGCTATCTGAAGATGAATATACTAACTACTGTGATATTTGGTTGTCCCACCTAGCTATCTGCATATACTAACTCGTGTAATATGTGGTTGTCCCACCTAGCTATCTGAAGATTAATATTCTAACTACTGTAATATGTGGTTGTCCACCTAGCTATCTGAATATACTAACTACTGAGATATGTGGTTGTCCCACCTAGCTATCTGAATATACTAACTACTGTAATATGTGGTTGTCACACCTAGCTATCTGAATATACTAACGACTGTGATATGTGGTTGCCCACCTAGCTATCTGAATATACAAACTACTGTGATATGTGGTTGTACCACCTAGCTATCTGAAGATGAATATACCAACTACTGTAATATGTGGTTGTCCACCAGCTACAACAAGGCCACCTAGCTATCTGAATATACTAACAACTGTTATATATGGTTGTCCCACCTAGATATCTTAAGATGAATATACTAACTACTGTGATATGTGGTTGTCCCACCTAGCTATCTGAAGATGAATATAGTAACTACTGTAATATTTGGTTGTTCCACCTAGCTATCTGAATATACTAACTACAGTAATATGTGGTTGTTCCACCTAGCTATCTAAATATACCAACTACTGTGATATGTGGTTGTCCCACCTAGCTATCTGAAGATGAATATACTAACTACTGTGATATGTGTTTGTCCCACCTAGCTATCTGAATATACTAACTACTGTGATATGTGGTTGTCCACCTAGCTATCTGAATATATAACTAATGTGATATGTGGTTGTACACCTAGCTATCTGAATATACTAACTAATGTGATATGTGGTTGTCCACCTAGCTATCTGAATATACTAACTAATGTGATATGTGGTTGTCCACCTAGCTATCTGAATATATAACTAATGTGATATGTGGTTGTACACCTAGCTATCTGAATATACTAAATACTGTGGTATATGGTTGTCCACCTAGCTATCTGAAGATGAATATACTAACTACTGTGATATTTGGTTGTCCCACCTAGCTATCTGCATATACTAACTACTGTAATATGTGGTTGTCCCACCTAGCTATCTGAAGATGAATATTCTAACTACTGTAATATG
Organism: Salmo salar; assembly: GCF_905237065.1. Classification (NCBI taxonomy): domain Eukaryota; kingdom Metazoa; phylum Chordata; class Actinopteri; order Salmoniformes; family Salmonidae; genus Salmo; species Salmo salar. Next base: position 98,190,466 of record NC_059450.1, on the reverse strand, counting down.
TGGTTGTCCACCTAGCTATCTGAATATACTAACTACTGAGATATGTGGTTGTCCCACCTAGCTATCTGCATATACTAACTACTGTAATATGTGGTTGTCCCACCTAGCTATCTGAAGATGAATATTCTAACTACTGTAATATGTGGTTGTCCACCTAGCTATCTGAATATACTAACTACTGAGATATGTGATTGTCACACCTAGCTATCTGAATATACTAACGACTGTGATATGTGGTTGTCCCACCTAGCTATCTGAAGATTAATATACTAACTACTGTGATATGGTGTTGTCCCACCTAGCTATCTGAAGATGAATATAGTAACTACTGTAATATGTGGATGTTCCACCTAGCTATCTGAATATACTAACTACTGTGATATGTGTTTGTTCCACCTAGCTATCTGAATATACTAACTACTGTGATATTTGGCTTTTCCACCTAGCAATCTAAATACACCAACTACTGTGATATGTGGTTGTCCCACCTAGCTATCTGAAGATGAACGTAGTAACTACTGTAATATGTGGTTGTTCCACCTAGCTATCTGAATATACTAACAACTGACATATCTGGTTGTCCCACCTAGCTATCTGAATATACTAACTACTGAGATATGTGGTTGTACCACCTAGCTATCTGAATATACTAACTACTGTAATATGTGGTTGTCCACCTAGCTATCTGAATATACTAACTACTGAGATATGTGGTTGCCCACCTAGCTATCTTAATATACTAACTACTGTGATATATGGTTGTCCACCTAGCTATCTGAATATATAACTAATGTGATTTAGATGCACTATTGTAAAGTGGTTGTTCCACTGGATATCATAAGGTGAATGCACCAATTTGTAAGTCGCTCTGGATAAGAGTGTCTGCTAAATTACTTAAATGTAAATGTTATATGTGGTTGTACACCTAGATATCTGAATATACTAACTACTGTCATATGTGGTTGTCCACCTAGCTATCTGAAGATGAATATTCTAAGTACTGTGATATGTGGTTGTCCACCTAGCTATCTGAAGATGAATGTACTAACTACTGTGATATGTGGTTGTCCCACCTAGCTCTCTGAATATACTAACTACTGTGATATGTGGTTGTCAACAAAGCTATCTGAATATACAAACTACTGTGATATGTGGTTATTCCACCTAGCTATCTGAATATACCAACTACTTGGACATGTGGTTGTCCCACCTAGCTATCTGAAGATGAATATACTAACTACTGTGATATGTGGTTGTCCCACCTAGCTATCTAAATATACTTACTACTGTGATATGTTGTTGTCTCACCTAGCTATCTGACTATACTAACTACTGAGTTATGTGGTTCTCCACCTAGCTATCTGAATATACTAACTACTTTGATATGTGGTTGTCCCACCTAGCTATCTGAAGATGAATATACTAACTACTGAGATGTGTGGTTGTCCCAACTAGCTATCTGAATATACTAACTACTGAGATATGTGGTTGCCCACCTAGCTATCTGAATATACTAACAACTGTGATATGTGTTTGTCAGCCTAGCTATCTGAAGATGAATATACTAACTACTGTGACATATGGTTGTCATACCTTGCTATCTGAATATACTAACTACTGTAATATATGGTTGTCCCACCTAGCTATCTGAATATGCTAACTTCTGTAACATGTGGTTGTCCCACCTAGCTATCTGAAGATGAATATAGTAACTACTGTAATATGTGGTTGTCCCACCTAGCTATCTGAATATACTAACTACAGTAATATGTGGTTGTTCCACCTAGCTATCTAAATATACCAACTACTGTGATATATGGTTGTCCACCTAGCTATCTGAAGATGAATATACTAACAACTGTGATATGTGGTTGTCCCACCTAGCTATCTGAATATACTAACTACTGTGATATGTGGTTGTCCCACCAAGCTATCTGAATATACTAACTACTGTGATATGTGGTTGTCCACCTAGCTATCTGAATATATAACTAATGTGATATGTGGTTGTACACCTAGCTATCTGAATATACTAACTAATGTGATATGTTGTTGTCTCACCTAGCTATCTGACCTACTAACTACTGAGTTATGTGGTTGTCCACCTAGCTATCTGAATATACTAACTACTTTGATATGTGGTTGTCCCACCTAGCTATCTGAAGATGAATATACTAACTACTGAGATGTGTGGTTGTCCCAACTAGCTATCTGAAAATACTAACTACTGTGATATGTGGTTGTCTCACCCTTCTATCTGAATATACTAACTACTGTAATATGTGGTTGTCCACCTAGCTATCTGAATATACTAACTACTGTGATATGTGGTTGTCCCACCTAGCTATCTGAATATACTAACTACTGTGTTATGTGGTTGTCCACCTACCTATCTGCATATATAACTAATGTGATATGTGGTTGTACACCTAGCTCTCTGAATATACTAACTACTGTGATATATGGTTGTCCACCTAGCTATCTGAAGATGAATATACTAACAACTGTGATATGTGGTTGTCCCACCTAGCTATCTGAATATACTAACTACTGTGATATGTGGTTGTCCCACCAAGCTATCTGAATATACTAACTACTGAGATATGTGGTTGTACCACCTAGCTATCTGAATATACTAACTACTGTAATATGTGGTTGTCCACCTAGCTATCTGAATATACTAACTACTGAGATATGTGGTTGCCCCACCTAGCTATCTGAAGATTAATATATACTAATTACTGTAATATGTGGTTGTCCCACCTAGCTATCTGAATATACTAACAACTGTGATATGTGTTTGTCAGCCTAGCTATCTGAAGATGAATATACTAACTACTGTGACATATGGTTGTCATACCTTGCTATCTGAATATACTAACTACTGTAATATGTGGTTGTCCCACCTAGCTATCGGAATATACTAACTACTGTAACATGTGGTTGTCCCACCTAGCTATCTGAAGATGAATATACTAACTACTGTGATATGTGGTTGTCCCACCTAGCTATCTGAATATATAACTAATGTGATATGTGGTTGTACACCTAGCTATCTGAATATACTAACTAATGTGATATGTGGTTGTCCACCTAGCTATCTGAATATATGACTAATGTGATATATGGTTGTACACCTAGCTATCTGAATATACTAAATACTGTGATATATGGTTGTCCACCTAGCTATCTGAAGATGAATATACTAACTACTGTGATATTTGGTTGTCCCACCTAGCTATCTGCATATACTAACTCGTGTAATATGTGGTTGTCCCACCTAGCTATCTGAAGATTAATATTCTAACTACTGTAATATGTGGTTGTCCACCTAGCTATCTGAATATACTAACTACTGAGATATGTGGTTGTCCCACCTAGCTATCTGAATATACTAACTACTGTAATATGTGGTTGTCACACCTAGCTATCTGAATATACTAACGACTGTGATATGTGGTTGCCCACCTAGCTATCTGAATATACTAACAACTGTGATATGTGGTTGCCCCACCTAGCTATCTGAAGATTAATATATACTAATTACTGTAATATGTGGTTGTCCCACCTAGCTATCTGAATATACTAACAACTGTGATATGTGTTTGTCAGCCTAGCTATCTGAAGATGAATATACTAACTACTGTGACATATGGTTATCATACCTTGCTATCTGAATATACTAACTACTGTAATATATGGTTGTCCCACCTAGCTATCTGAATATACTAACTACTGTAACATGTGGTTGTCCCACCTAGCTATCTGAAGATGAATATAGTAACTACTGTAATATGTGGTTGTCCACCTAGCTATCTGAATATACTAACTACAGTAATATGTGGTTGTTCCACCTAGCTATCTAAATATACCAACTACTGTGATATGTGGTTGTCCCACCTAACTATCTGAAGATGAATATACTAACTACTGTGATATGTGGTTGTCCCACCTAGCTATCTGAATATATAACTAATGTGATATGTGGTTGTACACCTAGCTATCTGAATATACTAACTAATGTGATATGTGGTTGTCCACCTAGCTATCTGAATATATGACTAATGTGATATATGGTTGTACACCTAGCTATCTGAATATACTAAATACTGTGATATATGGTTGTCCACCTAGCTATCTGAAGATGAATATACTAACTACTGTGATATTTGGTTGTCCCACCTAGCTATCTGCATATACTAACTCGTGTAATATGTGGTTGTCCCACCTAGCTATCTGAAGATGAATATTCTAACTACTGTAATATGTGGTTGTCCACCTAGCTATCTGAATATACTAACTACTGAGATATGTGGTTGTCCCACCTAGCTATCTGAATATACTAACTACTGTAATATGTGGTTGTCACACCTAGCTATCTGAATATACTAACGACTGTGATATGTGGTTGTCCCACCTAGCTATCTGAAGATGAATATACTAACTACTGTGATATGTGGTTGTCCCACCTAGCTATCTGAATATACTAACTACTGTGATATGTGGTTGTTCCACCTAGCTATCTGAATATACTAACTACTGTGATATTTGGCTTTTCCACCTAGCTATCTAAATACACCAACTACTGTGATATGTGGTTGTCCCACCTAGCTATCTGAAGATGAATTTAGTAACTACTGTAATATGTGGTTGTTCCACCTAGCTATCTGAATATACTAACAACTGTGATATGTTGTTTTCTCACCTAGCTATCTGACTATACTAACTACTGAGATATGTGGTTGTACCACCTAGCTATCTGAATATACTAACTACTGTAATATGTGGTTGTCCACCTAGCTATCTGAATATACTAACTACTGAGATATGTGGTTGCCCACCTAGCTATCTGAATATACTAACTACTGTGATATATGGTTGTCCACCTAGCTATCTGAATATATAACTAATGTGATTTAGATGCACTATTGTAAAGTGGTTGTTCCACTGGATATCATAAGGTGAATGCACCAATTTGTAAGTCGCTCTGGATAAGAGCGTCTGATAAATGACTTAAATGTAAATGTTATATGTGGTTGTACACCTAGATATCTGAATATACTAACTACAGTCATTATTTGGTTGTCCACCTAGTTATCTGAAGATGAATGTACTAACTACTGTGATATGTGGTTGTCCCACCTAGCTATCTGAATATACTAACTACTGTGATATGTGGTTATGCCACCTAGCTATCTGAATATACCAACTACTTGGACATGTGGTTGTCCCACCTAGCTATCTGAAGATGAATATACTAACTACTGTGATATGTGGTTGTCCCACCTAGCTATCTGAAGATGAATATACTAACTACTGTGATATGTGGTTGTCCCACCTAGCTATCTGAAGATGAATATACTAACTACTGAGATGTGTGGTTGTCCCAACTAGCTATCTGAAAATACTAACTACTGTGATATGTGGTTGTCTCACCCTTCTATCTGAATATACTAACTACTGTAATATGTGGTTGTCCACCTAGCTATCTGAATATACTAAATACTGTGATATGTGGTTGTCCACCTAGCGATCTGAATATACTAACTACTGTGATGTGTGGTTGTCCCACCTAGCTATCTGAATATACTAACTACTGTGATATGTGGTTGTCCACCTACCTATCTGCATATATAACTAATGTGATATGTGGTTGTACACCTAGCTCTCTGAATATACTAACTACTGTGATATATGGTTGTCCACCTAGCTATCTGAAGATGAATATACTAACAACTGTGATATGTGGTTGTCCCACCTAGCTATCTGAATATACTAACTACTGTTAGCCTTCCCTGTAGCTCAGTTGGTAGAGCATGGTGTTTGCAACACCAGGGTTGTGGGTTCGATTCCCACGGGGGGCCAGCACAGAATAAAAAATAAAAAATAAAAATGTATGAAATTGTATGAAATGTATGCATTCACTACTGTAAGTCGCTCTGGATAAGAGCGTCTGCTAAATGATGTAAATGTAAAAAAATGTAAATGTACTGTGATATGTGGTTGTCCCACCATGCTATCTGAATATACTAACTACTGTAATAAGTGGTTGTCCACCTAGCTGTCTGAATATACTAACTACTGAGATATGTGGTTGTCCACCTAGCTATCTGAATATATTAACAACTGTGATATGTGGTTTTCCACCTAGCTATCTGAATATACCAACTACTGTGATATGTGGTTGTCCCACCTAGCTATCTGAATATACTAACTACTGTGATATGTTGTTGTCTCACCTAGCTATCTGACTATACTAACTACTGAGTTATGTGGTTGTCCACCTAGCTATCTGAATATACTAACAACTGTGATATATGGTTGTCCCACCTAGATATCTTAAGATGAATATACTAACTACTGTGATATGTGGTTGTCCCACCTACCTATCTGAATATACTAACTACTGTGATATGTGGTTGTCCACCTAGCTATCTGAAGATTAATATACTAACTACTGTGATATGTGGTTGTCCACCTAGCTATCTGAAGATGAATATACTAACTACTGTAATATGTGGTTGTCCACCTAGCTATCTAAATAATCTAACTTCTGTGATATGTGGTTGTCTCACCTAGCTATCTGAAGATGAATATACTAACTACTGAGGTATGTGGTTTTCCACCTAGCTATCTGAATATACCAACTACTGTGATATGTGGTTGTCCCACCTAGCTATCTGAATATACTAACTACTGTGATATGTTGTTGTCTCACCTAGCTATCTGACTATACTAACTACTGAGATATGTGGTTGTCCACCTAGCTATCTGAATATACCAACTACTGTGATATGTGGTTGGACCACCTAGCTATCTGAATATACCAACTACTGTGATATGTGGTTGGACCACCTAGCTATCTGAATGTACTAACTACTGAGATATGTGGTTGTCCACCTAGCTATCTGAATATACTAACAACTGTGATATATGGTTGTCCCACCAAGATATCTTAAGATGAATACACTAACTACTGTGATCTGTGGTTGTCCCACCTAGCTATCTGAAGATGAATATAGTAACTACTGTAATATTTGGTTGTTCCACCTAGCTATCTGAATATACTAACTACAGTAATATGTGGTTGTTCCACCTAGCTATCTAAATATACCAACTACTGTGATATGTGGCTGTCCCACCTAGCTATCTGAAGATGAATATACTAACTACTGTGATATGTGGTTGTCACACCTAGCTATCTGAAAATACTAACTACTGTGATATGTGGTTGTCCCACCTAGCTATCTGAATATACTAACTACTGTGATATGTGGTTGTCCACATAGCTATCTGAATATATAACTAGTGTGATATGTGGTTGTACACCTAGCTATCTGAATATACTAACTAATGTGATATGTGGTTGTCCACCTAGCTATCTGAATATATAACTAATGTGATATATGGTTGTACACCTAGCTATCTGAATATACTAACTACTGTAATATGTGGTTGTCCCACCTAGCTATCTGAAGATGAATATTCTAACTACTGTGATATGTGGTTGTCCCACCTAGCTATCTGAAGATAAATATACTAACTACTGTGATATGTGGTTGTCCCACCTAGCTATCTGAAGATGAATATAGTAACTACTGTGATATATGGTTGTACACCTAGCTATCTGAATATACTAAATACTGTGATATATGGTTGTCCACCTAGCTATCTGAAGATGAATATACTAACTACTGTGATATGTGGTTGTCCACCTAGCTATCTGAATATACTAACTACTGAGATATGTGGTTGTCCCACCTAGCTATCTGAATATACTAACTACTGTGATATGTGGTTGTCCACCTAGCTATCTGAATATACTAACTACTGAGATATGTGGTTGTCCCACCTAGCTATCTGAATATACTAACAACTTTGATATGTTGTTTTCTCACCTAGCTATCTGACTATACTAACTACTGTAATATGTGGTTGTCACACCTAGCTATCTGAATATACTAACTACTGTGATATGTGGTTGTCTCACCTAGCTATCTGAAGATGAATATTCTAACTACTGTAATATGTGGTTGTCCACCTAGCTATCTGAATATACTAACTACTGAGATATGTGGTTGTCCCACCTAGCTATCTGAATATACTAACTACTGTAATATGTGGTTGTCACACCTAGCTATCTGAATATACTAACGACTGTGATATGTGGTTGTCCCACCTAGCTATCTGAAGATGAATATACTAACTACTGTGATATCTGGTTGTCCCACCTAGCTATCTGAAGATGAATATAGTAACTACTGTAATATGTGGTTGTTCCACCTAGCTATCTGAATATACCAACTACTGTGATATGTGGTTGGACCACCTAGCTATCTGAATGTACTAACTACTGAGATATGTGGTTGTCCACCTAGCTATCTGAATATACTAACAACTGTGATATATGGTTGTCCCACCAAGATATCTTAAGATGAATACACTAACTACTGTGATCTGTGGTTGTCCCACCTAGCTATCTGAAGATGAATATAGTAACTACTGTAATATTTGGTTGTTCCACCTAGCTATCTGAATATACTAACTACAGTAATATGTGGTTGTTCCACCTAGCTATCTAAATATACCAACTACTGTGATATGTGGCTGTCCCACCTAGCTATCTGAAGATGAATATACTAACTACTGTGATATGTGGTTGTCACACCTAGCTATCTGAAAATACTAACTACTGTGATATGTGGTTGTCCCACCTAGCTATCTGAATATACTAACTACTGTGATATGTGGTTGTCCACATAGCTATCTGAATATATAACTAGTGTGATATGTGGTTGTACACCTAGCTATCTGAATATACTAACTAATGTGATATGTGGTTGTCCACCTAGCTATCTGAATATATAACTAATGTGATATATGGTTGTACACCTAGCTATCTGAATATACTAACTACTGTAATATGTGGTTGTCCCACCTAGCTATCTGAAGATGAATATTCTAACTACTGTGATATGTGGTTGTCCCACCTAGCTATCTGAAGATAAATATACTAACTACTGTGATATGTGGTTGTCCCACCTAGCTATCTGAAGATGAATATAGTAACTACTGTGATATATGGTTGTACACCTAGCTATCTGAATATACTAAATACTGTGATATATGGTTGTCCACCTAGCTATCTGAAGATGAATATACTAACTACTGTGATATGTGGTTGTCCACCTAGCTATCTGAATATACTAACTACTGAGATATGTGGTTGTCCCACCTAGCTATCTGAATATACTAACTACTGTGATATGTGGTTGTCCACCTAGCTATCTGAATATACTAACTACTGAGATATGTGGTTGTCCCACCTAGCTATCTGAATATACTAACAACTTTGATATGTTGTTTTCTCACCTAGCTATCTGACTATACTAACTACTGTAATATGTGGTTGTCACACCTAGCTATCTGAATATACTAACTACTGTGATATGTGGTTGTCTCACCTAGCTATCTGAAGATGAATATTCTAACTACTGTAATATGTGGTTGTCCACCTAGCTATCTGAATATACTAACTACTGAGATATGTGGTTGTCCCACCTAGCTATCTGAATATACTAACTACTGTAATATGTGGTTGTCACACCTAGCTATCTGAATATACTAACGACTGTGATATGTGGTTGTCCCACCTAGCTATCTGAAGATGAATATACTAACTACTGTGATATCTGGTTGTCCCACCTAGCTATCTGAAGATGAATATAGTAACTACTGTAATATGTGGTTGTTCCACCTAGCTATCTGAATATACTAACTATTGTAATATGTGGTTGTTCCACCTAGCTATCTGAATATACTAACTACTGTGATATGAGGTTGTCCCACCTAGCTATCTGAATATACTAACTACTGTGATATGTGGCTGTTCCACCTAGCTATTTGAATATACTAACTACTGTGATATTTGGCTTTTCCACCTAGCTATCTAAATACACCAACTACTGTGATATGTGGTTGTCCCACCTAGCTATCTGAATATACTAACTACTGAGATATGTGGTTGTCCACCTAGCTATCTGAATATACTAACAACTGTGATATGTGTTTGTCCACCTAGCTATCTGAAGATGAATATATTAACTACTGTGACATATGGTTGTCATACCTTGCTATCTGAATATACTAACTACTGTAATATATGGTTGTCCCACCTAGCTATCTGAATATACTAACTACTGTAACATGTGGTTGTCCCACCTAGATATCTGAAGATTAATATACTAACTACTGTGATATGTGGTTGTCCCACCTAGCTATCTGAATATACTAACTGCTGTGATATGTTGTTGTCTCACCTAGCTATCTGACTATACTAACTACTGAGTTATGTGGTTGTCCACCTAGCTATCTGAATATACTAACTGCTGTAATATGTGGTTGTCCACCTAGCTATCTGAAGATGATTATACTAATTACTGTAATACCTGGTTGTCCCACCTAGCTATCTGAATATACTAACAACTGTGATATGTGGTTGTCCACCTAGCTATCTGAAGATGAATATACTAACTGCTGTAATATGTGGTTGTCCACCTAGCTATCTGAAGATGAATATACTAATTACTGTAATATGTGGTTGTCCCACCTAGCTATCTGAATATACTATCTACTGTGATATGTGGTTGTCCACCTAGCTATCTTAATATACTAACTACTGTAATATTTGGTTGTCCCACCTAGCTATCGGAATATACTAACTACTGAGATATGTGGTTGTCCACCTAGCTATCTGAAGTTGAATGTATTAACTACTGTGATATGTGGTTGTCCACCTTGCTATCTGAAGATGAATATACAAACTACTGTAATATGTGGTTGTCCACCTAGCTATCTAAATATACTAACTACTGTGATATGTGGTTGTCTCACCTAGCTATCTGAAGATGAAAATACTAACTACTGAGATAAGTGGTTTTCCACCTAGCTATCTGAATATACCAACTACTGTGATATGTGGTTGTCCCACCTAGCTATCTGAAGATGAATAAACTAACTACTGTGATATGTGGTTGTCCCACCTAGCTATCTGAATATACCAACTACTGTGATATGTGGTTGTCCCACCTAGCTATCTGAAGATGAATAAACTAACTACTGTGATATGTGGTTGTCCCACCTAGCTATCTGAATATACTAACTACTGTGATATGTTGTTGTCTCACCTAGCTATCTGACTATACTAACTACTGAGTTATGTGGTTGTCCACCTAGCTATCTGAATATACTAACTACTGTAATATGTGGTTGTCTCACCTAGCTATCTGAAGATGAATATACTAACTACTGTAATATGTTGTTGTTCCACCTAGCTCTCTGACTATACTAACTACTGAGTTATGTGGTTGTCCACCTAGCTATCTGAAGATGAATATACTAATTACTGTAATATGTGGTTGTCCCAACTAGCTATCTGAATATACCAACAACTGTGATATGTGGTTGTCTCACCTAGCTATCTGAAGATGAATATACTAACTACTGTGATATGTGGTTGTCCCACCTAGCTATCTGAATATACTAACTACTGAGATATGTGCTTGTCCACCTAGCTATCTGAATATACAAACAACTGTGATATGTGTTTGTCCACCTAGCTATCTGAAGATGAATATACTAACTACTGTGATATGTGGTTGTCCCACCTAGCTATCTGAATATACTAACTACTGAGATATGTGGTTGTCCACCTAGCTATCTGAATATACTAACAACTGTGATATGTGTTTGTCCACCTAGCTATCTGAAGATGAATATATTAACTACTGTGACATATGGTTGTCATACCTTGCTATCTGAATATACTAACTACTGTAATATATGGTTGTCCCATCTAGCTATCTGAATATACTAACTACTGTAATATATGGTTGTCCCACCTAGCTATCTGAATATACTAACTACTGTAACATGTGGTTGTCCCACCTAGATATCTGAAGATTAATATACTAACTACTGTGATATGTGGTTGTCCCACCTAGCTATCTGAATATACCAACTACTGTGATATGTGGTTGTCCCACCTAGCTATCTGAAGATGAATAAACTAACTACTGTGATATGTGGTTGTCCCACCTAGCTATCTGAATATACTAACTACTGTGATATGTTGTTGTCTCACCTAGCTATCTGACTATACTAACTACTGAGTTATGTGGTTGTCCCACCTAGCTATCTGACTATACTAACTACTGAGTTATGTGGTTGTCCACCTAGCTATCTGAATATACTAACTACTGTAATATGTGGTTGTCTCACCTAGCTATCTGAAGATGAATATACTAACTACTGTAATATGTTGTTGTTCCACCTAGCTCTCTGACTATACTAACTACTGAGTTATGTGGTTGTCCACCTAGCTATCTGAAGATGAATATACTAATTACTGTAATATGTGGTTGTCCCACCTAGCTATCTGAATATACCAACAACTGTGATATGTGGTTGTCTCACCTAGCTATCTGAAGATGAATATACTAACTACTGTGATATGTGGTTGTCCCACCTAGCTATCTGAATATACTAACTACTGAGATATGTGGTTGTCCACCTAGCTATCTGAATATACAAACAACTGTGATATGTGTTTGTCCAACTAGCTATCTGAAGATGAATATACTAACTACTGTGATATGTGGTTGTCCCACCTAGCTATCTGAATATACTAACTACTGAGATATGTGGTTGTCCACCTAGCTATCTGAATAACCTAACAACTGTGATATGTGTTTGTCCACCTAGCTATCTGAAGATGAATATATTAACTACTCTGACATATGGTTGTCATACCTTGCTATCTGAATATACTAACTACTGTAATATATGGTTGTCCCACCTAGCTATCTGAATATACTAACTACTGTAACATGTGGTTGTCCCACCTAGATATCTGAAGATTAATATACTAACTACTGTGATATGTGGTTGTCCCACCTAGCTATCTGAATATACTAACTGCTGTGATATGTTGTTGTCTCACCTAGCTATCTGACTATACTAACTACTGAGTTATGTGGTTGTCCACCTAGCTATCTGAATATACTAACTGCTGTAATATGTGGTTGTCCACCTAGCTATCTGAAGATGAATATACTAATTACTGTAATACGTGGTTGTCCCACCTAGCTATCTGAATATACTAACAACTGTGATATGTGGTTGTCCACCTAGCTATCTGAAGATGAATATACTAACTGCTGTAATATGTGGTTGTCCACCTAGCTATCTGAAGATGAATATACTAATTACTGTAATATGTGGTTGTCCCACCTAGCTATCTGAATATACTATCTACTGTGATATGTGGTTGTCCACCTAGCTATCTTAATATACTAACTACTGTAATATTTGGTTGTCCCACCTAGCTATCGGAATATACTAACTACTGAGATATGTGGTTGTCCACCTAGCTATCTGAATATACTAACTACTGAGATATGTGGTTGTCCACCTAGCTATCTGAAGTTGAATGTACTAACTACTGTGATATGTGGTTGTCCACCTAGCTATCTGAAGATGAATATACAAACTACTGTAATATGTGGTTGTCCACCTAGCTATCTAAATATACTAACTACTGTGATATGTGGTTGTCCACCTAGCTATCTGAAGATGAATATACAAACTACTGTAATATGTGGTTGTCCACCTAGCTATCTGAATATACTAACTACTGTGATTTGTGGTTGTCTCACCCTTCTATCTGAATATACCAACTACTGTGATATGTGGTTGTCCCACCTAGCTATCTGAAGATGAATATACTAACTACTGTGATATGTGGTTGTCCCACCTAGCTATCTGAATATACTAACTACTGTGATATGTTGTTGTCTCACCTAGCTATCTGACTATACTAACTACTGAGTTATGTGGTTGTACACCTAGCTATCTGAATATACTAACTACTGTAATATGTGGTTGTCTTACCTAGCTATCTGAAGATGAATATACTAATTACTGTAATATGTGGTTGTCCCACCTAGCTATCTGAATCTACTAACTACTGTGATATGTGGTTGTCCACCTAGCTATGTGAAGATGAATATATTAACTACTGTGATATGTGGTTGTCCCACCTAGCTATCTGAATATACTAACTACTGAGATATGTGGTTGTCCCAACTAGCTATCTGATTATACTAACTACGGTGATATGTGGTTGTCTCACCCTTCTATCTGAATATACTAACTACTGTGATATGTGGTTGTCCACCTAGCTATCTGAAGATGAATATACTAATTACTGTAATATGTGGTTTTCCACCTAGCTATCTAAATATACTAACTACTGTGATATGTGGTTGTCTCACCTAGCCATCTGAAGATTAATATACTAACTACTGAGATATGTGGTTTTCCACCTAGCTATCTGAATATACCAACTACTGTGATATGTGGTTGTCCCAACTAGCTATCTGAATATACTAACTACTGTGATATGTGGTTGTCTCACCTAGCTATCTGACTATACTAACTAACGTGATATTTGGTTGTAAACTTAGATATCTGAATATACTAACTACTGTGATATGTGGTTGTACACCTAGCTATCTGAATATATAACTAATACGATATATGGTTGTACACTTAGATATCTGAATATACTAACTACTGTGATATGTGGTTGTACACCTAGCTATCTGAATATATAACTAATACGATATATGGTTGTACACTTAGCTATCTGAACATACTAACTACTGAGATATGTGGTTGTCCCAACTAGCTATCTGAATATACTAACTACTGTGATTTGTGGTTGTCTCACCCTTCTATCTGAATATACTAACTACTGTGATATGTGGTTGTCCACCTAGCTATCTTAATATACTAACTACTGTAAGATTTGGTTGTCCCACCTAGCTATCGGAATATACTAACTTCTGAGATATGTGGTTGTCCACCTAGCTATCTGAATATACTAACTACTGAGATATGTGGTTGTCCATCTAGCTATCTAAAGATGTATATTCTAACTACTGTGATATGTGGTTGTCCCACCTAGCTATCTAAATATACTAACTACTGAGACATGTGGTTGTCTCACCTAGCTGTCTGAATATACTAAATACTGTGATATGTGGTTGTCTCACCTAGCTATCTAAATATACTAACTACTGTGATTATGTGGTTGTCCACCTAGCTATCTGAAGATGAATATATTAACTACTGTGATATGTGGTTGTCCCACCTAGCTTTGTGAAAATACTAACTACTGAGATATGTGGTTGTCCCAACTAGCTATCTGATTATACTAACTACGGTGATATGTGGTTGTCTCACCCTTCTATCTGAATATACTAACTACTGTGATATGTGGTTGTCCACATAGCTATCTGAAGATGAATATACTAATTACTGTAATATGTGGTTTTCCACCTTGCTATCTAAATATACTAACTACTGTGATATGTGGTTGTCTCAACTAGCTATCTGAAGATTAATATACTAACTACTGAGATATGTGGTTTTCCACCTAGCTATCTGAATATACCAACTACTGTGATATGTGGTTGTCCCAACTAGCTATCTGAATATACTAACTACTGTGATATGTGGTTGTCTCACCTAGCTATCTGACTATACTAACTAACGTGATATTTGGTTGTCCACCTAGCTATCTGAATATACTAACTACTGTAATATCTGGTTGTCCCACCTAGCTATCTGAATATACTAACTACTGTGATATGTGGTTGTCCCACCTAGCTATCTGAATATACTAACTACTGTGATATGTGGTTGTCCACCTAGCTATGTGAAGATGAATATACTAACTACTGTGATATGTGGTTGTCCACCTAGCTATCTGAAGATGAATATACTAACTACTGTAATATGTGGTTGTACACCTAGCTATCTGAAGATGAATATACTAACTACTGTGATATGTGGTTGTACACCTAGCTATCTGAATATACAACTAATACGATATATGGTTGTCCCACCTAGCTATCTGAATATACTAACTACTGAGATATGTGGTTGTCCCAACTAGCTATCTGAATATACTAACTACTGTGATATGTGGTTGTCCACCTAGCTATCTTAATATACTAACTACTGTAAGATTTGGTTGTCCCACCTAGCTATCGGAATATACTAACTTCTGAGATATGTGGTTGTCCCACCTAGCTATCTAAATATACTAACTACTGTGATATGTGGTTGTCCACCTAGCTATCTGAAGATGAATATACTAACTACTGTGATATGTGGTTGTCCCACCTTGCTATCTGACTATACTAACTACTGAGTTATGTGGTTGTCCACCTAGCTATCTGAAGATACTAACTACTGTAATATGTGGTTGTCCACCTAGCTATCTGAATATACTAACTACTGAGATATGTGGTTGTCCACCTAGCTATCTAAAGATGTATATTCTAACTACTGTGATATGTGGTTGTCACACCTAGCTATCTGAATATACTAACTACTGAGATATGTGGTTGTCCACCTAGCTATCTGAATATACTAACTACTGAGATATGTGGTTGTCCACCTAGCTATCTGAAGATGAATATACTAACTACTGAGATATGTGGTTGTCCACCTAGCTATCTGAATATACTAACTACTGTGATATGAGGTTGTCCACCTAGCAATCTGAATATACTAACTACCGTGATATTTGGTTGTCCACCTAGCTATCTGAATATACTAACTACTGTAATATCTGGTTGTCCCACCTAGCTATCTGAATATACTAACTACTGAGATATGTGGTTGTCCACCTAGCTATCTGAATATATTAACTACTGAGATATGTGGTTGTCCCACCTAGCTATCTGAAGATGAATATACTAACTACTGTGATATGTGTTTGTCCCACCTAGCTATCTGAATATACTAACTACTGTAATATGTGGTTGTCCACCTAGCTATCTGAAGATGAATATACTAACTACTGTAATATGTGGTTGTCTCACCTAGCTATCTGAAGATGAATATACTAATTACTGTAATATGTGGTTGTCACACCTAGCTTTCTGAATATACTAATTGCCGTGATATTTGGTTGTCCACCTAGCTATCTGAATATACTAACTACTGTAATATCTGGTTGTCCCACCTAGCTATCTGAATATACTAACTACTGTAATATGTGGGTGTCCACTTAGCTATCTGAATATACTAACTACTGAGAAAAGAGTTTGTCCACCGAGCTATCTGAATATACTAACTGTGATATGTGGTTGCCCCACCGAGCTATCTGAAGATGAATATACTACTTACTGTAATATGTGGTTGTCCCACCTAGCTATCTGAATATACTAACTACTGAGATATGTGGTTGTCTCACCTAGCTATCTGAACATACTAACTACCGTGATATTTGGTTGTCCACCTAGCTATCTGAATATACAAACTACTGTAATATCTGGTTGTCCCACCTAGCTATCTGAATATACTAACTACTGAGATATGTGGTTGTCCACCTAGCTATCTGAATATACTAACTACTGAGATATGTGGTTGTCTACCTAGCTATCTGAAGATGAATATACTAATTACTGTAATATGTGGTTGTCCCACCTAGCTGTCTGAATATACTAAATACTGTGATATGTGGTTGTCTCACCTAGCTATGTGAAGATGAATATATTAACTACTGTGATATGTGGTTGTCCCACCTAGCTATCTGAATATACTAACTACTGAGATATGTGGTTGTCCCAACTAGCTATCTGATTATACTAACTACGGTGATATGTGGTTGTCTCACCCTTCTATCTGAATATACTAACTACTGTGATATGTGGTTGTCCACCTAGCTATCTGAAGATGAATATACTAATTACTGTAATATGTGGTTTTCCACCTAGCTATCTAAATATACTAACTACTGTAATATGTGGTTGTCTCACCTAGCCATCTGAAGATTAATATACTAACTACTGAGATATGTGGTTTTCCACCTAGCTATCTGAATATACCAACTACTGTAATATCTGGTTGTCCCACCTAGCTATCTGAATATACTAACTACTGTGATATGTGGTTGTCCCACCTAGCTATCTGAATATACTAACTACTGTGATATGTGGTTGTCCACCTAGCTATGTGAAGATGAATATACTAACTACTGTGATATGTGGTTGTCCACCTAGCTATCTGAAGATGAATATACTAACTACTGTAATATGTGGTTGTACACCTAGCTATCTGAAGATGAATATACTAACTACTGTGATATGTGGTTGTACACCTAGCTATCTGAATATACAACTAATACGATATATGGTTGTCCCACCTAGCTATCTGAATATACTAACTACTGAGATATGTGGTTGTCCCAACTAGCTATCTGAATATACTAACTACTGTGATATGTGGTTGTCCACCTAGCTATCTTAATATACTAACTACTGTAAGATTTGGTTGTCCCACCTAGCTATCGGAATATACTAACTTCTGAGATATGTGGTTGTCCCACCTAGCTATCTAAATATACTAACTACTGTGATATGTGGTTGTCCACCTAGCTATCTGAAGATGAATATACTAACTACTGTGATATGTGGTTGTCCCACCTTGCTATCTGACTATACTAACTACTGAGTTATGTGGTTGTCCACCTAGCTATCTGAAGATACTAACTACTGTAATATGTGGTTGTCCACCTAGCTATCTGAATATACTAACTACTGAGATATGTGGTTGTCCACCTAGCTATCTAAAGATGTATATTCTAACTACTGTGATATGTGGTTGTCACACCTAGCTATCTGAATATACTAACTACTGAGATATGTGGTTGTCCACCTAGCTATCTGAATATACTAACTACTGAGATATGTGGTTGTCCACCTAGCTATCTGAAGATGAATATACTAACTACTGAGATATGTGGTTGTCCACCTAGCTATCTGAATATACTAACTACTGTGATATGAGGTTGTCCACCTAGCAATCTGAATATACTAACTACCGTGATATTTGGTTGTCCACCTAGCTATCTGAATATACTAACTACTGTAATATCTGGTTGTCCCACCTAGCTATCTGAATATACTAACTACTGAGATATGTGGTTGTCCACCTAGCTATCTGAATATATTAACTACTGAGATATGTGGTTGTCCCACCTAGCTATCTGAAGATGAATATACTAACTACTGTGATATGTGTTTGTCCCACCTAGCTATCTGAATATACTAACTACTGTAATATGTGGTTGTCCACCTAGCTATCTGAAGATGAATATACTAACTACTGTAATATGTGGTTGTCTCACCTAGCTATCTGAAGATGAATATACTAATTACTGTAATATGTGGTTGTCACACCTAGCTTTCTGAATATACTAATTGCCGTGATATTTGGTTGTCCACCTAGCTATCTGAATATACTAACTACTGTAATATCTGGTTGTCCCACCTAGCTATCTGAATATACTAACTACTGTAATATGTGGGTGTCCACTTAGCTATCTGAATATACTAACTACTGAGAAAAGAGTTTGTCCACCGAGCTATCTGAATATACTAACTGTGATATGTGGTTGCCCCACCGAGCTATCTGAAGATGAATATACTACTTACTGTAATATGTGGTTGTCCCACCTAGCTATCTGAATATACTAACTACTGAGATATGTGGTTGTCTCACCTAGCTATCTGAACATACTAACTACCGTGATATTTGGTTGTCCACCTAGCTATCTGAATATACAAACTACTGTAATATCTGGTTGTCCCACCTAGCTATCTGAATATACTAACTACTGAGATATGTGGTTGTCCACCTAGCTATCTGAATATACTAACTACTGAGATATGTGGTTGTCTACCTAGCTATCTGAAGATGAATATACTAATTACTGTAATATGTGGTTGTCCCACCTAGCTATCTGAATCTACTAACTACTGTGATATGTGGTTGTCCACCTAGCTATGTGAAGATGAATATATTAACTACTGTGATATGTGGTTGTCCCACCTAGCTATCTGAATATACTAACTACTGAGATATGTGGTTGTCCCAACTAGCTATCTGATTATACTAACTACGGTGATATGTGGTTGTCTCACCCTTCTATCTGAATATACTAACTACTGTGATATGTGGTTGTCCACCTAGCTATCTGAAGATGAATATACTAATTACTGTAATATGTGGTTTTCCACCTAGCTATCTAAATATACTAACTACTGTAATATGTGGTTGTCTCACCTAGCCATCTGAAGATTAATATACTAACTACTGAGATATGTGGTTTTCCACCTAGCTATCTGAATATACCAACTACTGTGATATGTGGTTGTCCCAACTAGCTATCTGAATATACTAACTACTGTGATATGTGGTTGTCTCACCTAGCTATCTGACTATACTAACTAACGTGATATTTGGTTGTAAACTTAGATATCTGAATATACTAACTACTGTGATATGTGGTTGTACACCTAGCTATCTGAATATATAACTAATACGATATATGGTTGTACACTTAGCTATCTGAATATACTAACTACTGTGATATGTGGTTGTACACCTAGCTATCTGAATATACAACTAATACGATATATGGTTGTCGCACCTAGCTATCTGAACATACTAACTACTGAGATATGTGGTTGTCCCAACTAGCTATCTGAATATACTAACTACTGTGATTTGTGGTTGTCTCACCCTTCTATCTGAATATACTAACTACTGTGATATGTGGTTGTCCACCTAGCTATCTTAATATACTAACTACTGTAAGATTTGGTTGTCCCACCTAGCTATCGGAATATACTAACTTCTGAGATATGTGGTTGTCCACCTAGCTATCTGAATATACTAACTACTGAGATATGTGGTTGTCCATCTAGCTATCTAAAGATGTATATTCTAACTACTGTGATATGTGGTTGTCCCAACTAGCTATCTAAATATACTAACTACTGAGACATGTGGTTGTCTCACCTAGTTGTCTGAATATACTAAATACTGTGATATGTGGTTGTCTCACCTAGCTATCTAAATATACTAACTACTGTGATTATGTGGTTGTCCACCTAGCTATCTGAAGATGAATATATTAACTACTGTGATATGTGGTTGTCCCACCTAGCTATGTGAATATACTAACTACTGAGATATGTGGTTGTCCCAACTAGCTATCTGATTATACTAACTACGGTGATATGTGGTTGTCTCACCCTTCTATCTGAATATACTAACTACTGTGATATGTGGTTGTCCACCTAGCTATCTGAAGATGAATATACTAATTACTGTAATATGTGGTTTTCCACCTTGCTATCTAAATATACTAACTACTGTGATATGTGGTTGTCTCAACTAGCTATCTGAAGATTAATATACTAACTACTGAGATATGTGGTTTTCCACCTAGCTATCTGAATATACCAACTACTGTGATATGTGGTTGTCCCAACTAGCTATCTGAATATACTAACTACTGTGATATGTGGTTGTCTCACCTAGCTATCTGACTATACTAACTAACGTGATATTTGGTTGTCCACCTAGCTATCTGAATATACTAACTACTGTAATATCTGGTTGTCCCACCTAGCTATCTGAATATACTAACTACTGAGATATGTGGTTGTCCACCTAGCTATCTGAATATATAACTAATACGATATATGGTTGTAGACTTAGCTATCTGAATATACTAACTACTGTGATATGTGGTTGTCCCACCTAGCTATCTGAATATACTAACTACTGTGATATGTGGTTGTCCACCTAGCTATGTGAAGATGAATATACTAACTACTGTGATATGTGGTTGTCCACCTAGCTATCTGAAGATGAATATACTAACTACTGTAATATGTGGTTGTACACCTAGCTATCTGAAGATGAATATACTAACTACTGTGATATGTGGTTGTACACCTAGCTATCTGAATATACAACTAATACGATATATGGTTGTCCCACCTAGCTATCTGAATATACTAACTACTGAGATATGTGGTTGTCCCAACTAGCTATCTGAATATACTAACTACTGTGATATGTGGTTGTCCACCTAGCTATCTTAATATACTAACTACTGTAAGATTTGGTTGTCCCACCTAGCTATCGGAATATACTAACTACTGAGATATGTGGTTGTCCACCTAGCTATCTGAATATACTAATTACTGAGATATGTGGTTGTCCATCTCGCTATCTAAAGATGTATATTCTAACTACTGTGATATGTGGTTGTCCCACCTAGCTATCTAAATATACTAACTACTGTGATATGTGGTTGTCCACCTAGCTATCTGAAGATGAATATACTAACTACTGTGATATGTGGTTGTCCCACCTTGCTATCTGACTATACTAACTACTGAGTTATGTGGTTGTCCACCTAGCTATCTGAAGATACTAACTACTGTAATATGTGGTTGTCCACCTAGCTATCTGAATATACTAACTACTGAGATATGTGGTTGTCCACCTAGCTATCTAAAGATGTATATTCTAACTACTGTGATATGTGGTTGTCACACCTAGCTATCTGAATATACTAACTACTGAGATATGTGGTTGTCCACCTAGCTATCTGAATATACTAACTACTGAGATATGTGGTTGTCCACCTAGCTATCTGAAGATGAATATACTAACTACTGAGATATGTGGTTGTCCACCTAGCTATCTGAATATACTAACTACTGTGATATGAGGTTGTCCACCTAGCAATCTGAATATACTAACTACCGTGATATTTGGTTGTCCACCTAGCTATCTGAATATACTAACTACTGTAATATCTGGTTGTCCCACCTAGCTATCTGAATATACTAACTACTGAGATATGTGGTTGTCCACCTAGCTATCTGAATATATTAACTACTGAGATATGTGGATGTCCACCTAGCTATCTCAAGATGAATATACTAACTACCGTGATATTTGGTTGTCCACCTAGCTATCTGAATATACTAACAACTGTGATATGTGGTTGTCCCACCTAGCTATCTGAACATACTAACTACTGTGATATGTGGTTGTCCCACCTAGCTATCTGAACATACTAACTACTGTGATATGTTGTCTTCTCACCTAGCTATCTGAATATACTAACTACTGTGATATGTGGTTGTCCCACCTAGCTATCTGAAGATGAATATACTAACTACTGTGATATGTGTTTGTCCCACCTAGCTATCTGAATATACTAACTACTGTGATATGTGGTTGTCCACCTAGCTATCTGAGATGAATATACTAACTACTGTGATATGTGGTTCTCCCACCTAGCTATCTGAAGACTAATATAGTAACTACTGTAATATGTGGTTGTTCCACCTAGCTATCTGAATATACTAACTACTGAGATATGTGGTTGTCCACCTAGCTATCTGAATATACTAACTACTGAGATATGTGGTTGTCCAACTAGCTATCTGAAGATGAATATACTAACTACTGTAATATGTGGTTGTTCCACCTAGCTATCTGAAGATGAATATACTAACTACTGTAATATGTGGTTGTCCACCTAGCTATCTGATGAATATACTAACTACTGTAATATGTGGTTGTCTCACCTAGCTATCTGAAGATGAATATACTAATTACTGTGATATGTGGTTGTCACACCTAGCTATCTGAATATACTAATTGCCGTGATATTTGGTTGTCCACCTAGCTATCTGAATATACTAACTACTGTAATATCTGGTTGTCCCACCTAGCTATCTGAATATACTAACTACTGTAATATGTGGGTGTCCACTTAGCTATCTGAATATACTAACTACTGAGAAAAGAGTTTGTCCACCGAGCTATCTGAATATACTAACTGTGATATGTGGTTGTCCCACCGAGCTATCTGAAGATGAATATACTAATTACTGTAATATGTGGTTGTCCCACCTAGCTATCTGAATATACTAACTACTGAGATATGTGGTTGTCTCACCTAGCTATCTGAACATACTAACTACCGTGATATTTGGTTGTCCACCTAGCTATCTGAATATACTAACTACTGTAATATGTGGTTGTCCCACCTAGCTATCTGAATATACTAACTACTGAGATATGTGGTTGACCACCTAGCTATCTGAATATTCTAACTACAGTAATATGTGGTTGTCTACCTAGCTATCTCAAGATGAATATACTAACTACTGTAATATGTGGTTGTCCACCTAGCTATCTGAATATACTAACTACTGAGATAAGAGGTTGTCCACCGAGCTATCTGAATATACTAACTGTGATATGTGGTTGCCCCACCGAGCTATCTGAAGATGAATATACTAATTACTGTAATATGTGGTTGTCCCACCTAGCTATCTGAATATACTAACTACTGTGATATGTGGTTGTCCCACCTAGCTATTTGAAGATGAATATTCTAAATACTGAGATATGTGGTTGTCTCACCTAGCTATCTGAACATACTAACTACCGTGATATTTGGTTGTCCACCTAGCTATCTGAATATACAAACTACTGTAATATCTGGTTGTCCCACCTAGCTATCTGAATATACTAACTACTGAGATATGTGGTTGTCCACCTAGCTATCTGAATATACTAACTACTGAGATATGTGGTTGTCCACTTAGCTATCTGAAGATGAATATACTAACTACTGAGATATGTGGTTGTCCACCTAGCTATCTGAATATACTAACTACTGTGATATGAGGTTGTCCACCTAGCTATCTGAATATACTAACTACCGTGATATTTGGTTGTCCACCTAGCTATCTGAACATACTAACTACTGTGATATGTGGTTGTCCCACCTAGCTATCTGAACATACTAACTACTGTGATATGTTGTCTTCTCACCTAGCTATCTGAATATACTAACTACTGAGATATGTGGTTGTCCACCTAGCTATCTGAATATACTAACTACTGAGATATGTGGTTGTCCAACTAGCTATCTGAAGATGAATATACTAACTACTGTGATATGTGGTTGCCCCACCTAGCTATCTGAACATACTAACTACTGTGATATGTTGTCTTCTCACCTAGCTATATGAATATACTAACTACTGTGATATGAGGTTGTCCACCTAGCAATCTGAATATACTAACTACCGTGATATTTGGTTGTCCACCTAGCTATCTGAATATACTAACTACTGTAATATCTGGTTGTCCCACCTAGCTATCTGAATATACTAACTACCGTGATATTTGGTTGTCCACCTAGCTATCTGAACATACTAACTACTGTGATATGTGGTTGTCCCACCTAGCTATCTGAACATACTAACTACTGTGATATGTTGTCTTCTCACCTAGCTATCTGAATATACTAACTACTGTGATATGTGGTTGTCCCACCTAGCTATCTGAAGATGAATATACTAACTACTGTGATATGTGTTTGTCCCACCTAGCTATCTGAATATACTAACTACTGTAATATGTGGTTGTCCACCTAGCTATCTGAAGATGAATATACTAACTACTGTGATATGTGGTTCTCCCACCTAGCTATCTGAAGACTAATATAGTAACTACTGTAATATGTGGTTGTTCCACCTAGCTATCTGAATATACTAACTACTGAGATATGTGGTTGTCCAACTAGCTATCTGAAGATGAATATACTAACTACTGTAATATGTGGTTGTTCCACCTAGCTATCTGAAGATGAATATACTAACTACTGTAATATGTGGTTGTCCACCTAGCTATCTGAAATGAATATACTAACTACTGTAATATGTGGTTGTCTCACCTAGCTATCTGAAGATGAATATACTAATTACTGTAATATGTGGTTGTCACACCTAGCTATCTGAATATACTAATTGCCGTGATATGTGGTTGTCCACCTAGCTATCTGAATATACTAACTACTGTAATATCTGGTTGTCCCACCTAGCTATCTGAATATACTAACTACTGTAATATGTGGTTGTCCACTTAGCTATCTGAATATACTAACTACTGAGAAAAGAGTTTGTCCACCGAGCTATCTGAATATACTAAACTGTGATATGTGGTTGCCCCACCGAGCTATCTGAAGATGAATATACTACTTACTGTAATATGTGGTTGTCCCACCTAGCTATCTGAATATACTAACTACTGAGATATGTGGTTGTCTCACCTAGCTATCTGAACATACTAACTACCGTGATATTTGGTTGTCCACCTAGCTATCAGATGAATATACAAACTACTGTAATATCTGGTTGTCCCACCTAGCTATCTGAATATACTAACTACTGAGATATGTGGTTGTCCACCTAGCTATCTGAATATACTAACTACTGAGATATGTGGTTGTCTACCTAGCTATCTCAAGATGAATATACTAACTACTGTAATATGTGGTTGTCCACTTAGCTATCTGAATATACTAACTACTGAGAAAAGAGGTTGTCCACCGAGCTATCTGAATATACTAACACTGTGATATGTGGTTGCCCCACCGAGCTATCTGAAGATGAATATACTAATTACTGTAATATGTGGTTGTCCCACCTAGCTATCTGAATATACTAACTACTGTGATATGTGGTTGTCCCACCTAGCTATTTGAAGATGAATATTCTAAATACTGAGATATGTGGTTGTCTCACCTAGCTATCTGAACATACTAACTACTGTGATATTTGGTTGTCCACCTAGCTATCTGAATATACAAACTACTGTAATATGTGGTTGTCCCACCTAGCTATCTGAATATACTAACTACTGAGATATGTGGTTGTCCACCTAGCTATCTGAATATACTAACTACTGAGATATGTGGTTGTCCACCTAGCTATCTGAAGATGAATATACTAACTACTGAGATATGTGGTTGTCCACCTAGCTATCTGAATATACTAACTACTGTGATATGTGGTTGTCCACCTAGCTATCTGAATATACTAACTACCGTGATATTTGGTTGTCCACCTAGCTATCTGAATAAACTAACTACTGTGATATGTGGTTGTCCCACCTAGCTATCTGAACATACTAACTACTGTGATATGTTGTCTTCTCACCTAGCTATCTGAATATACTAACTACTGAGATATGTGGTTGTCCACCTAGCTATCTGAATATACTAACTACTGAGATATGTGGTTGTCCAACTAGCTATCTGAAGATGAATATACTAACTACTGTGATATGTGGTTGCCCCACCTAGCTATCTGAACATACTAACTACTGTGATATGTTGTCTTCTCACCTAGCTATATGAATATACTAACTACTGTGATATGAGGTTGTCCACCTAGCAATCTGAATATACTAACTACCGTGATATTTGGTTGTCCACCTAGCTATCTGAATATACTAACTACTGTAATATCTGGTTGTCCCACCTAGCTATCTGAATATACTAACTACTGTGATATTTGGTTGTCCCACCTAGCTATCTGAACATACTAACTACTGTGATATGTGGTTGTCCCACCTAGCTATCTGAACATACTAACTACTGTGATATGTTGTCTTCTCACCTAGCTATCTGAATATACTAACTACTGTGATATGTGGTTGTCCCACCTAGCTATCTGAAGATGAATATACTAACTACTGTGATATGTGTTTGTCCCACCTAGCTATCTGAATATACTAACTACTGTAATATGTGGTTGTCCACCTAGCTATCTGAAGATGAATATACTAACTACTGTGATATGTGGTTCTCCCACCTAGCTATCTGAAGACTAATATAGTAACTACTGTAATATGTGGTTGTTCCACCTAGCTATCTGAATATACTAACTACTGAGATATGTGGTTGTCCAACTAGCTATCTGAAGATGAATATACTAACTACTGTAATATGTGGTTGTTCCACCTAGCTATCTGAAGATGAATATACTAACTACTGTAATATGTGGTTGTCCACCTAGCTATCTGAAGATGAATATACTAACTACTGTAATATGTGGTTGTCTCACCTAGCTATCTGAAGATGAATATACTAATTACTGTAATATGTGGTTGTCACACCTAGCTTTCTGAATATACTAATTGCCGTGATATTTGGTTGTCCACCTAGCTATCTGAATATACTAACTACTGTAATATCTGGTTGTCCCACCTAGCTATCTGAATATACTAACTACTGTAATATGTGGTTGTCCACTTAGCTATCTGAATATACTAACTACTGAGAAAAGAGTTTGTCCACCGAGCTATCTGAATATACTAACTGTGATATGTGGTTGCCCCACCGAGCTATCTGAAGATGAATATACTACTTACTGTAATATGTGGTTGTCCCACCTAGCTATCTGAATATACTAACTACTGAGATATGTGGTTGTCTCACCTAGCTATCTGAACATACTAACTACCGTGATATTTGGTTGTCCACCTAGCTATCTGAATATACAAACTACTGTAATATCTGGTTGTCCCACCTAGCTATCTGAATATACTAACTACTGAGATATGTGGTTGTCCACCTAGCTATCTGAATATACTAACTACTGAGATATGTGGTTGTCTACCTAGCTATCTCAAGATGAATATACTAACTACTGTAATATGTGGTTGTCCACTTAGCTATCTGAATATACTAACTACTGAGAAAAGAGGTTGTCCACCGAGCTATCTGAATATACTAACTGTGATATGTGGTTGCCCCACCGAGCTATCTGAAGATGAATATACTAATTACTGTAATATGTGGTTGTCCCACCTAGCTATCTGAATATACTAACTACTGTGATATGTGGTTGTCCCACCTAGCTATTTGAAGATGAATATTCTAAATACTGAGATATGTGGTTGTCTCACCTAGCTATCTGAACATACTAACTACCGTGATATTTGGTTGTCCACCTAGCTATCTGAATATACAAACTACTGTAATATCTGGTTGTCCCACCTAGCTATCTGAATATACTAACTACTGAGATATGTGGTTGTCCACCTAGCTATCTGAATATACTAACTACTGAGATATGTGGTTGTCCACCTAGCTATCTGAAGATGAATATACTAACTACTGAGATATGTGGTTGTCCACCTAGCTATCTGAATATACTAACTACTGTGATATGAGGTTGTCCACCTAGCTATCTGAATATACTAACTACCGTGATATTTGGTTGTCCACCTAGCTATCTGAATAAACTAACTACTGTGATATGTGGTTGTCCCACCTAGCTATCTGAACATACTAACTACTGTGATATGTTGTCTTCTCACCTAGCTATCTGAATATACTAACTACTGAGATATGTGGTTGTCCACCTAGCTATCTGAATATACTAACTACTGAGATATGTGGTTGTCCAACTAGCTATCTGAAGATGAATATACTAACTACTGTGATATGTGGTTGCCCCACCTAGCTATCTGAAGATGAATATACTACCTACTGTGATATGTGGTTGTCCCACCTAGCTATCTGAATATACTACCTACTGTGATATGTGGTTGTCCCACCTAGCTATCTGAACATACTAACTACTGTGATATGTTGTCTTCTCACCTAGCTATATGAATATACTAACTACTGTTATATGTGGATGTTCCACCTAGCTATCTGAATACACTGACTGTGATATGTGGTTGTCCCACCTAGCTATCTGAAGATGAATATACTAACTACTGTGATATGTGGTTGTCCCACCTAGCTATCTGAAGATGAATATACTAACTACTGTGATATGTGGTTGTCCCACCTAGCTATCTGAATATACTAACTACTGTAATATGTGGTTGTCCACCTAGCTATCTGAAGATGAATATACTTACTACTGTAATATGTGGTTGTTCCACCTAGCTATCTGAAGACTAATATAGTAACTACTGTAATATGTGGTTGTTACACCTAGCTATCTGAATATACTAACTACTGAGATATGTGGTTGTTCCACCTAGCTATCTGAACATACTAACTACTGTGATATGTGGTTGTCCCACCTAGCTATCTGACTATACTAACTAACGTGATATTTGGTTGTCCACCTAGCTATCTGAATATACTAACTACTGTAATATCTGGTTGTCCCACCTAGCTATCTGAATATACTAACTACTGAGATATGTGGTTGTCCACCTAGCTATCTGAATATATAACTAATACGATATATGGTTGTACACTTAGCTATCTGAATATACTAACTACTGTGATATGTGGTTGTCCCACCTAGCTATCTGAATATACTAACTACTGTGATATGTGGTTGTCCACCTAGCTATGTGAAGATGAATATACTAACTACTGTGATATGTGGTTGTCCACCTAGCTATCTGAAGATGAATATACTAACTACTGTAATATGTGGTTGTACACCTAGCTATCTGAAGATGAATATACTAACTACTGTGATATGTGGTTGTACACCTAGCTATCTGAATATACAACTAATACGATATATGGTTGTCCCACCTAGCTATCTGAATATACTAACTACTGAGATATGTGGTTGTCCCAACTAGCTATCTGAATATACTAACTACTGTGATATGTGGTTGTCCACCTAGCTATCTGAATATACTAACTACTGAGATATGTGGTTGTCCACCTAGCTATCTGAAGATGAATATACTAACTACTGAGATATGTGGTTGTCCACCTAGCTATCTGAATATACTAACTACTGTGATATGAGGTTGTCCACCTAGCTATCTGAATATACTAACTACCGTGATATTTGGTTGTCCACCTAGCTATCTGAATATACTAACTACTGTGATATGTGGTTGTCCCACCTAGCTATCTGAACATACTAACTACTGTGATATGTGGTCTTCTCACCTAGCTATCTGAATATACTAACTACTGAGATATGTGGTTGTCCACCTAGCTATCTGAATATACTAACTACTGAGATATGTGGTTGTCCAACTAGCTATCTGAGATGAATATACTAACTACTGTGATATGTGGTTGTCCCACCTAGCTATCTAATGAATATACTAACTACTGTGATATGTGGTTGTCCCACCTAGCTATCTGAATATACTACCTACTGTGATATGTGGTTGTCCCACCTAGCTATCTGAACATACTAACTACTGTGATATGTTGTCTTCTCACCTAGCTATATGAATATACTAACTACTGTTATATGTGGATGTTCCACCTAGCTATCTGAATACACTGACTGTGATATGTGGTTGTCCCACCTAGCTATCTGAAGATGAATATACTAACTACTGTGATATGTGGTTGTCCCACCTAGCTATCTGAAGATGAATATACTAACTACTGTGATATGTGGTTGTCCCACCTAGCTATCTGAATATACTAACTACTGTAATATGTGGTTGTCCACCTAGCTATCTGAAGATGAATATACTTACTACTGTAATATGTGGTTGTTCCACCTAGCTATCTGAAGACTAATATAGTAACTACTGTAATATGTGGTTGTTCCACCTAGCTATCTGAATATACTAACTACTGAGATATGTGGTTGTTCCACCTAGCTATCTGAATAATCTAACTACTGTGATATGTGGTTGTCTCACCTAGCTATCTGACTATACTAACTACTGAGATATTTGGTTGTCCACCTAGCTATCTGAATATTCTAACTACTTTGATATGTGTTTGTCCCACCTAGCTATCTGAATATACTAACTACTGTAATATGTGGTTGTCCCACCTAGCTATCTGAAGATTAATATAATAACTACTGTGATATGTGGTTCTCCCACCTAGCTATCTGAAGATGAATATAGTAACTACTGTAATATGTGGTTGTTCCACCTAGCTATCTGAAGATGAATATACTAACTACTGTAATATGTGGTTGTCCACCTAGCTATCTGAAGATGAATATACTAACTACTGTAATATGTGGTTGTCTCACCTAGCTATCTGAAGATGAATATACTAATTACTGTAATATGTGGTTGTCACACCTAGCTTTCTGAATATACTAACAACTGTGATATGTGGTTGTCCACCTAGCTATCTGAAGATGAATATACTAACTACTGTAATATGTGGTTGTTCCACCTAGCTATCTGAATATACTAACATATGTGATATGTTGTTGTCCCACCTAGCTATCTGAAGAAGAATTTACTAACTACTGTAAGATGTGGTTGTTCCACCTAGCTATCTGAATATACTAATTACTGTGATATGTGGTTGTCGCACCTAGCTATCTGAATATACTAAATACTGTAATATGTGGTTGTCCCACCTAGCTATCTGAAGATGAATATACTAACTACTGTGATATGTGGTTCTCCCACCTAGCTATCTGAAGATTAATATAGTAACTACTGTAATATGTGGTTGTTCCACCTAGCTATCTGAATATACTAACTACTGTGATATGTGGTTGTTCCACCTAGCTATCTGAATATACTAACTACTGTGATATGTGGTTGTTCCACCTAGCTATCTGAATATACTAACTACTGTGATATGTGGTTGTCCCACCTAGCTATCTGAATACTGAATACATTACAACGGAACGATTTGATTAGTGTAGTGTTAGCTAGCTACATAGTTGTCTTTGCTGTCTTTGTATCTAAGATAATTGTGTAGTTTAGAGTAATTATCGAGGTTAGCTAGCCAGGTTAGCTAGTGTTAGCTAGCTACATAGTTGCCGTTTTATCATGATAATGGTGTCGCACTGAAACTATCGAGGTTACCTAGCCAGCTACACTTTCAAACAAAGTCAACAACGCAGCCACTGCTAGCTAGCCTACTTTACCAGCCAGCAGTACTGTATCATTTTAGTCAATAAGTTGTCTTTGTCATAGTTTGTCATAGTTTGATAATTGTGTAGTTTAGAGTAATTATCGAGGTTAGCTGGCCAGCTATTTTAAGTCCCCCGCGACGCCATTTCCAAACCTAGCCAACTATTACCGACGAGCAGCATTGTAGAAACTAACTACATTACAAAGGAACGTCTTGATTAGTGTTATGTTAGCTAGCTACATAGTTGCCTTTGTATCATGTTAAGGTGTAGTACTGAAACTATCGAGGTTACCTAGCCAGCTAGCCTACTTCACCAGCCAGCAGTACTGTATCATTTTAATCATTTTAGTCAATAAGATTTTTGCAACGCAAGCTTAACTTTCTGAACATTTGAGACGTGCAGTCCACTTGTCATTCCAATCTCCTTTGCATTAGTGTAGCCTCTTCTGTAGCCTGTCAACTATGTGTCTGTCTATCCCTGTTCTCTCCCCTCTGCACAGGCCATACAAACGCTTCACACCGCGTGGCCGCTGCCACTCTAACCTGGTGGTCCCAGCGCGCACGACCCACGTGGAGTTCCAGGTCTCCGACAGCCTCTGGAACTGCAGGTCTGCGGCCAACAAGGCAGAGTTCATCTCAGCCTATGCTACCCTCCAGTCCCTCGACTTCTTGGCGCTGACGGAAACATGGATTACCACAGATAACACTGCTACTCCTACTGCTCTCTCCTCGTCTGCCCACGTGTTCTCGCACACCCCGAGAGCTTCTGGTCAGCGGGGTGGTGGCACTGGGATCCTCATCTCTCCCAAGTGGACATTCTCTCTTTCTCCCCTCACCCATCTGTCTATCGCCTCCTTTG
The DNA here is from genome assembly GCF_905237065.1 of Salmo salar. Lineage (NCBI taxonomy): Eukaryota > Metazoa > Chordata > Actinopteri > Salmoniformes > Salmonidae > Salmo > Salmo salar. The sequence goes on along the minus strand of NC_059450.1, from coordinate 98,157,011 downwards.
AATTCCATGCTGTCACAGTTACCAGCCCTTTCAAGCTTAACATCCTTATCATTTATCGCCCTCCAGGTTCCCTTGGAGAGTTCATCAATGAGCTTGACGCCTTGATAAGTTCCTTTCCTGAGGATGGCTCACCTCTCACAGTTCTGGGTGACTTTAACCTCCCCACGTCTACCTTTGACTCATTCCTCTCTGCCTCCTTCTTTCCACTCCTCTCTTGACCTCACACTCTCACCTTCCCCCCTACTCACAAGGCAGGCAATACGCTTGACCTCATCTTTACTAGATGCTGTTCTTCCACTAATCTCATTGCAACTCCCCTCCAAGTCTCCGACCACTACCTTGTATCCTTTTCCCTCTCGCTCTCATCCAACACTTCTCACTCTGCCCCTACTCGGATGGTATTGCGCCGTCCCAACCTACGCTCTCTCTCTCCCGCTACTCTCTCCTCTTCCATCCTATCATCTCTTCCCTCTGCTCAAACCTTCTCCAACCTATCTCCTGATTCTGCCTCTTCAATCCTCCTCTCCTCCCTTTCTGCATCCTTTGACTCTCTATGTCCCCTATCCTCCAGGCCGGCTCGGTCCTCCCCTCCTGCTCCGTGGCTCGACGACTCATTGCGAGCTCACAGAACAGGGCTCCGGGCAGCCGAGCGGAAATGGAGGAAAACTCGCCTCCCTGCGGACCTGGCATCCTTTCACTCCCTCCTCTCTACATTTTCCTCTTCTGTCTCTGCTGCTAAAGCCACTTTCTACCACTCTAAATTCCAAGCATCTGCCTCTAACCCTAGGAAGCTCTTTGCCACCTTCTCCTCCCTCCTGAATCCTCCTCCCCCTCCCCCCTCCTCCCTCTCTGCGGATGACTTCGTCAACCATTTTGAAAAGAAGGTCGACGACATCCGATCCTCGTTTGCTAAGTCAAACGACACCGCTGGTCCTGCTCACACTGCCCTACCCTGTGCTTTGACCTCTTTCTCCCCTCTCTCTCCAGATGAAATCTCGCGTCTTGTGACGGCCGGCCGCCCAACAACCTGCCCGGTTGACCCTATCCCCTCCTCTCTTCTCCAGACCATTTCCGGAGCCCTTCTCCCTTACCTCACCTCGCTCATCAACTCATCCTTGACCGCTGGCTACGTCCCTTCCGTCTTCAAGAGAGCGAGAGTTGCACCCCTTCTGAAAAAACCTACACTCGATCCCTCCGATGTCAACAACTACAGACCAGTATCCCTTTCTTTTCTCTCCAACTCTTGAACGTGCCGTCCTTGGCCAGCTCTCCTGCTATCTCTCTCAGAATGACCTTCTTGATCCAAATCAGTCATGTTTCAAGACTGGTCATTCAACTGAGACTGCTCTTCTCTGTGTCACGGAGGCTCTCCGCACTGCTAAAGCTAACTCTCTCTCCTCTGCTCTCATCCTTCTAGACCTATCTGCTGCCTTTGATACTGTGAACCATCAGATCTTCCTCTCCACCCTCTCCGAGTTGGGCATCTCCGGCGCGGCCCACGCTTGGATTGCGTCCTACCTGACAGGTCGCTCCTACCAGGTGGCGTGGCGAGAATCTGTCTCCGCACCACGTGCTCTCACCACTGGTGTCCCCCAGGGCTCTGTTCTAGGCCCTCTCCTATTCTCGCTATACACCAAGTCACTTGGCTCTGTCATATCCTCACATGGTCTCTCCTATCATTGCTACGCAGATGACACACAATTAATCTTCTCCTTTCCCCCTTCTGATAACCAGGTGGCGAATCGCATCTCTGCATGTCTGGCAGACATATCAGTGTGGATGACGGATCACCACCTCAAGCTGAACCTCGGCAAGACGGAGCTGCTCTTCCTCCCGGGGAAGGACTGCCCGTTCCATGATCTCGCCATCACGGTTGACAACTCCATTGTGTCCTCCTCCCAGAGTGCTAAGAACCTTGGCGTGACCCTGGACAACACCCTGTCGTTCTCCACTAACATCAAGGCGGTGACCCGATCCTGTAGGTTCATGCTCTACAACATTCGCAGAGTACGACCCTACCTCACTCAGGAAGCGGCGCAGGTCCTAATCCAGGCACTTGTCATCTCCCGTCTGGATTACTGCAACTCGCTGTTGGCTGGGCTCCCTGCCCGTGCCATTAAACCCCTACAACTCATCCAGAACACCGCAGCCCGTCTGGTGTTCAACCTTCCCAAGTTCTCTCATGTCTCCCCGCTCCTCCGCTCTCTCCACTGGCTTCCAGTTGAAGCTCGCATCCGCTTCAAGACCATGGTGCTTGCCTACGGAGCTGTGAGGGGAACGGCACCTCCGTACCTTCAGGCTCTGATCAGGCCCTACACCCAAACAAGGGCACTGCATTCATCCACCTCTGGCCTGCTCGCCTCCCTACATCTGAGGAAGCACAGTTCCCGCTCAGCCCAGTCAAAACTGTTCGCTGCTCTGCCACCCCAATGGTGGAACAAGCTCCCTCACGACGCCAGGACAGCGGAGTCAATCACCACCTTCCGGAGACACCTGAAACCCCACCTCTTTAAGGAATACCTAGGATAGGATAAAGTAATCCTTCTAACCCCCCCCCCCCTTAAAAGAATTAGAGTGGGGCAAAAAAGTATTTAGTCAGCCACCAATTGTGCAAGTTCTCCAACTTAAAAAGATGAGAGATGCCTGTAATTTTCATCATAGGTACACGTCAACTATGACAGACAAAATTAGAAAATAAATCCAGAAAATCACATTGTAGGATTTTTTATGAATTTATTTGCAAATTATGGTGGAAAATAAGTATTTGGTCACCTACTAACAAGCAAGATTTCTGGCTCTCACAGACCTGTAACTTCTTCTTTAAGAGGCTCCTCTGTACTCCACTCGTTACCTGTATTAATGGCACCTGTTTGAACTTGTTATCAGTATAAAAGACACCTGTCCACAACCTCAAACAGTCACACTCCAAACTCCACTATGGCCAAGACCAAAGAGCTGTCAAAGGACACCAGAAACAAAATTGTAGACCTGCACCAGGCTGGGAAGACTGAATCTGCAATAGGTAAGCAGCTTGGTTTGAAGAAATCAACTGTGGGAGCAATTATTAGGAAATGGAAGACATACAAGACCACTGATAATCTCCCTCGATCTGGGGCTCCACGCTCGTGGGGTCAAAATGATCACAAGAACGGTGAGCAAAAATCCCAGAACCACACGGGGGGACCTAGTGAATGACCTGCAGAGAGCTGGGACCAAAGTAACAAAGCCTACCATCAGTAACACACTACGCCGCCAGGGACTCAAATCCTGCAGTGCCAGACGTGTCCCCCTGCTTAAGCCACTACATGTCCAGGCCCGTCTGAAGTTTGCTAGAGAGCATTTGGATGATCCAGAAGAGGATTGGGAGAATGTCATATGGTCAGATGAAACCAAAATAGAACTTTTAGGTAAAAACTCAACTCGTCGTGTTTGGAGGACAAAGAATGCTGAGTTGCATCCAAAGAACACCATACCTACTGTGTAGCATGGGGGTGGAAACATCATGCTTTGGGGCTGTTTTTCTGCAAAGGGACCAGGACGACTGATCCGTGTAAAGGAAAGAATGAATGGGGCCATGTATCGTGACATTTTGAGTGAAAACCTCCTTCCATCAGCAAGAGCATTGAAGATGAAACGTGGCTGGGTCTTTCAGCATGACAATGATCCCAAACACACCGCCCGGGCAACGAAGGAGTGGCTTCGTAAGAAGCATTTCAAGGTCCTGGAGTGGCCTAGCCAGTCTCCAGATCTCAACCCCATAGAAAATCTTTGGAGGGAGTTGAAAGTCCGTGTTGCCCAGCGACAGCCCCAAAACATCACTGCTCTAGAGGAGATCTGCATGGAGGAATGGGCCAAAATACCAGCAACAGTGTGTGAAAACCTTGTGAACACTTACAGAAAACGTTTGACCTGTGTCATTGCCAACAAAGGGTATATAACTGTTTTGTCTTTGGCTATGCCGGATTAAGTGATATGACATGCTAACCTATAAAATGATTTCTCTGTAATTAATATTACCTGATTAAGCTAATCATGTAAATGTAATTAACTAGAAAGTCGGGGCACCACGGAAGAACGTTTATAAAGCCGTTATCTTCCGAATAAACTCTTAAAATACTTTGTAATATTTTTCATCGATAGCAGTCAATATTAACCCTTGTCTTATTTTCAGTCTCATAATGAAAGTTGTAAATTCTTGGTTATCTTCACGAACCCTGGCTAACAAGTTGAATCAGCAATACAAAATTGGGTTTAATTATTTATTTACTAAATACCTAAACTAATCACACAGAATTACAAATACACAGAATACAAATGATGTCATACATGATGGCTGGTTACACAAAGGAAAGGGGGTTGGGCTTGAATGAAAGAGCGGGAAGATTTAGGAACAAAGAAACAGCAGCTATGCTATCGTAAATACATTATCTTATGCATTCTAAATTACCGCCCATTTGGAAAAGGAAAATGCAATAAATATTTACTCTGAGCTGCGCTTCGGGTGGGTTGGTCGTAGATGCTGGCCGGGTTGGCCAACAGATCTTCCTGTTACTCGGAAGAATGTCTCTGGTGGTAAATTGGATACGTGGGGGTATCTTCGTCCGTCTGTTAGACTGGATCCGTCGTCCGTCCTTTCCTAGCCCACGTCTACAGCGGCCGCTGCTAATTCAACGGCTAGGAAGTAGCACTTCTGTAGTGAATAAGCTCAAAGTTCATACCAGTTCATACCATAGCTCACACCGAGGTTGGCTTAGTTCTGTCCTTGACATGTGTGTCCTTCTAACGTAGAGGCTGCAGACCTCCCGTACTGGAACCACATGGTTATCTTTTCGTCAAAGGCTTATATAGTGGAGAGGGGGGAAGGATGTGTTTCATCGTTTATAACCCCTCCTCTTCACAGGGGTGGGCCACTGATCAAGCAGGGCACTTTCCTTATGAAAACCCAATTCTCTCATTTGGAAGCTAAAATTACATTTAATCTCCTAACAAACAATTTCAATATCAAACATTTCAATTGCATAACAATTCCATGTTACTCTGATAACTAGAGGGTGTATACTTTCTCAGGTACAGTTTATGTCGTCCTGTCATCAGTCATAATGTCTCAGATAACAACGAACTGACATCCATATTCATTACGTTCCAAAGCATATTTCCAACTGGTTTTATTAACAAAATATGTGGTACCTTTCCCCATTTGTTTGATGTTCCCAGACTCTCTATATTTAACACGGGCTATTCAAGTCCTTCAGTAGGGTCAGAGAGGGGAAGGGAGAAAGGTATTTATGGGGGGGGGGGTCTTAAACCTTACCCACAGGCCAACGTCATGACATAACAAAGTTTTGAGATAAACTTTTGTTATTAACCAAATACTTATTTTCCACCATAATTTGCAAATAAATTCATTAAAAATCCTACAATGTGATTTTCTGGATTTTTTTCCCCATTTTGTCTGTCATAGTTGAAGTGTACCTATGATGAAAATTACAGGCCTCTCTCATCTTTTTAAGTGGGAGAACTTGCACAATTGGTGGCTGACTAAATACTTTTTGGCCCCACTGTAGATGCACTATTGTAAAGTGGTTGTTCCACTGGATATCATAAGGTGAATGCACCAATTTGTAAGTCGCTCTGGATAAGAGCGTCTGCTAAATGACTTAAATGTAAATGTAAATGAATATTCTAACTACTGTGATATGTGGTTGTCCACCTAGCTATCTGAATATATTAACTACTGTAATATGTGGTTGTCCCACCTAGCTATCTGAATATAATTACTACTGTAATATCTGGTTGTCCACCTAGCTATCTGAAGATGAATATACTAACTACTGTGATATGTGGTTGTCCCACCTAGCTATCTGAATATACTAACTACTGTGATATGTGGTTGTCTCACCTAGCTATCTGAATATACTAACTACTGTGATATGTGGTTGTCCACCTAGCTATCTGAATATACTAACTACTGGGATATGTGGTTGTCCACCTAGCTATCTGAAGATGAATATACTAACTGCTGTGATATGTGGTTGTCCCAACTAGCTATCTGAATATACTAACTAGTGAGATATGTGGTTGTCCCACCTAACTATCTGAATATACTAACTACTGTGATATGTGGTTGTTCCACCTAGCTATCTGAATATACTGACTGTGATATGTGGTTGTCCCACCTAGCTATCTGAAGATGAATATACTAACTACTGTGATATGTGGTTGTCCCACATAGCTATCTGAAGATTAATATACTAACTGTAAGTGGCTGTGGATAAGAGATCTGCTCAAGGACTAACGTGTAAATGTACTAAAGCATTATGACTGATTTTTTTTTTTCTCCCTTCAACAGCTGTTAAGGGTACGGACTCAGGGATTCACTGTCAGTTACACGCCTCATTAAAGCCGTCAGGTATAAGGCATTATGATGCCCTTATAATCCACAGTAGGACTTGTCATCAGCAGGTGTTGACTCTTAAAAACAGCTTAACGTCATCTCATAATAATCCTGATTTAATAACAGCTATGTTAAGTCAGTTGACTAAACCATTTCTGTGTCTTTTTGCTGTGTATACAGTGCCTTCGGGAAAGTATTCAGACCGCGTGACTTTTTTTCACATTTTGTTACGTCACAGCCTTATTCTAAAATGTATTACATTTTTTTCCTCATCAATCTACACAATACCCCATAATGATATCACAATACTCCATAATGACATCACAATACCCCATAATAACTATGCAAAAACAGGATTTTATAAATTTTTGCCTTCTTTTTTTGTTTAAGCCCAGAAATATGACATTTACATAAGTATTCAGACCCTGTACTCAGTACTTTGTTGAAGCACCTTTAGCAACGATTACAGCCTCGAGTCTTCTTGGGTATGACGCTACAAGCTTGGCACACCTGTATTTGGGGAGTTTCTCCCATTCTTCTCTGCAGATCCTCTCAAGCTCTGTCAGGTTGGATGGGGAGCGTTGCTGCACAGCTATTTTCAGGTCTCTCCAGAGATGTTTGATCGGGTTCAAGTCCGGGCTCTGGCTGGGCCACTCAAGGACATTCAGAGACTTGTCCCGAATTCAGAGACTTGTCCTGAGACTCCTGCATTGTCTTGGCTGTGTGCTTAGGGTTGTTGTCCTGTGGAAGGTGAACCTTCGCCCCAGTCTGAGGTCCCAGTCCCTGCTGCTGAAAAACATCCCCGTAGCATGATGCTGCCACCACCATAATTCACCATAGGGATGGTGCCAGACACACTGATCTGAAATACAGCGGTCAGACCAGACACACTGATCTGAAATACAGCGGTCAGCCCAGACACACTGATCTGAAATAGAGCGGTCAGACCAGACACACTGATCTGAAATACAGCGGTCAGACCAGACACACTGATCTGAAATACAGCGGTCAGCCCAGACACACTGATCTGAAATACAGCGGTCAGACCAGACACACTGATCTGAAATACAGGCCAGCATGTACATCCCAAATGGCAACCTATTCCCTATATAGTGCACTATTTTAGACCAGGGCCCTATTCCCTATATAGTGCACTACTTTTGACCAGGGCCCTATTCCCTATATAGTGCACTACTTTTGGGGTTCTGGTCAATAGGGACTTATACATTAATAGGCACTAAATAGGGAACAGGGTTTCATTTGGGACACTATCACTGTATGTTATTAGACTTCCATTGAATTACTGAAAATGATGTATTATTCTAAAATCTAAAACAAATACTAGATTATTGTCCAACATTACATATTTACATCCAACATCTCTTCAGAGTAACATGGTTGCACTGTATTGTCTATCGTTCCCTAGTTCAGTGATTACTAACAAATGTCTGTAAATTATTAAATAGTTTGAATACTGATAATACACTCAGCGGTGATGTTGATGTAGTTACAAAATGGTGAGCAGGGCAGATTCAAAATGGGGAGCAGGGCCGACTCAAAATGGGGAGCAGGGAGGATTCAAAATGGGGAGCAGGGCAGATTCAAAATGGGGAGCAGGGCAGATTCAAAATGGGGAGCAGGGCAGATTCAAAATGGAGAGCAGGGCAGATTCAAAATGGGGGGCAGGGAAGATTCAAAATGGGGAGCAGGGCAGATTCAAAATGGGGAGCAGGGCAGATTCAGAATGGGGAGCAGGGCAGATTCAAAATGGGGAGCAGGGCAGATTCAAAATGGGAAGCAGAGAAGATTCGAAATGGGGAGCAGGGCAGATTCGAAATGGGGAGCAGGGCAGATTCAAAATGGGGAGCAGGGCAGATTCAAAATGGGGAGCAGTTGGGATTCAAAATGGAGAAAAGGGCAGATTCAGAATGGGGAGCAGGGCAGATTCAAAATGGGGAGCAGGGCAGATTCAAAATGGGGAGCAGGGCAAATTCAAAATGGGGAGCAGGGCAGATTCAAAATGGGGAGCAGGGCAGATTCAAAATGGAGAGCAGGGCAGATTCAAAATGGGGAGCAGGGCAGATTCAAAATGGGGAGCAGGACAGATTCAAAATGGAGAGCAGGGCAGATTCAAAATGGGGAGCAGGGCAGATTCAAAATGGGGGGCAGGGAAGATTCAAAATGGGGAGCAGGGCAGATTCAAAATGGGGAGCAGGGCAGATTCAAAATGGGGAGCAGGGCAGATTCAAAATGGGGAGCAGGGCAGATTCAAAATGGGAAGCAGAGAAGATTCGAAATGGGGAGCAGGGCAGATTCGAAATGGGAAGCAGAGAAGATTCGAAATGGGGAGCAGGGCAGATTCGAAATGGGGAGCAGTTGGGATTCAAAATGGAGAAAAGGGCAGATTCAGAATGGGGAGCAGGGCAGATTCAAAATGGGGAGCAGGGCAGATTCAAAATGGGAAGCAGAGAAGATTCGAAATGGGGAGCAGGGCAGATTCGAAATGGGGAGCAGGGCAGATTCAAAATGGGGAGAAGGGCAGATTCAAAATGGGGAGCAGTTGGGATTCAAAATGGAGAAAAGGGCAGATTCAGAATGGGGAGCAGGGCAGATTCAAAATGGGGAGCAGGGCAGATTCAAAATGGGGAGCAGGGCAGATTCAAAATGGGGAGCAGGGCAGATTCAAAATGGAGAGCAGGGCAGATTCAAAATGGGGAGCAGGGAAGATTCAAAATGGGGAGCAGGGCAGATTCAAAATGGGGAGCAGGGCAGATTCAAAATGGGGAGCAGGGCAGATTCAAAATGGGGAGCAGGGAAGATTCGAAATGGGGAGCAGAGAAGATTCGAAATGGGGAGCAGGGCAGATTCAAAATGGGGAGCAGGGCAGATTCAAAATGGGGAGCAGAGAAGATTCAAAATGGGAAGCAGGGCAGATTCAAAATGGGGAGCAGTTGGGATTCAAAATGGAGAAAAGGGCAGATTCAGAATGGGGAGCAGGGCAGATTCAAAATGGGGAGCAGGGCAGATTCAAAATGGGAAGCAGGGCAGATTCAAAATGGGGAGCAGGGCAGATTCAAAATGGGGAGCAGGTCAGATTCATTGCAAAATTACCTGGAGTGTTTTTTTATTTATTTTTTGTAGTTTAGAGTTTCATATTTAGCGGAGGAATTTTCCATATGAATGGTTAGTTTTTTTCCCTCGTTCTGGGGATTCATCATTCAGAACATGGGTGCATCCTAAATGGCAGTAGTGTACTACTTTTCACCAGGGCACATGGCTAAAAGTAGTGCACTATGTTTAGGGAATGGGGTGCTATTTGGGATGCAACCCATGGGTACTTTAGTTGTGGGAGGCGTGTTGGAAGGCTAATATGCTTTATAAGATGTATTTCTCCAAATAGGTGATGCAACAAGAACAAAAAAAGTCCCCAAAAATTCTGTGCGTGAAATAACTACAAATGACCCATAAGGATACTGGTAACTTCCTAGCAACCAGATTTTTCTCACATGGGAAACGATGAATGTCAAAACCCGTTGGAGTGCTGCTTCTCCCCACTGCATTCCCCTGTGATGTGTGAGATTTTCAAGTTCTCAATGATCCACGCTTGGCACTGGATCAAAAAGATGAGCTGGGATTGCTTCACAGAGGCAAAAATAATCACTTGTTTTCCTTTTTCCTGTATCCCCCTCAGTCTGCCTCTCGAATGGAAATGGCTTTTGTTGTGAAGTGTACAATTGATTATTCATTATATTCTGTATGTCGTGTACTTCAAATAACAAGTAAAGAAATAAATGTTTGAGGGGCAATCCATTCTGCTTGACTTGCAGCAGACAGAGGGGCCGTATACTGACATGTAACAGAGAGAGGAGGGTCTGTATAGTGACTTGTTGCAGAGAGAGGAGGATCTGTATAGTGACTTGTTGCAGAGAGAGGAGGGTCTGTATAGTGACTTGTTGCAGAGAGCGGAGGGTCTGTATAGTGACTTGTAACAGAGAGAGGAGGGTCTGTATATTGACTTGTAACAGAGAGAGGAGGGTCTGTATAGTGACTTGTAACAGAGAGGACAGTCTGTATAGTGACTTGTAACAGAGAGAGGAGGGTCTGTATAGTGACTTGTTGCAGAGAGAGGAGGGTCTGTATAGTGACTTGTTACAGAGAGAGGAGGATCTGTATAGTGACTTGTTACAGCGAGAGGAAGGTCTGTATAGTGACTTGTAACAGAGAGAGGAGGGTCTGTATAGTGACTTGTTGCAGAGAGAGGAGGGTCTGTATAGTGACTTGTAGCAGAGAGAGGAGGGTCTGTATAGTGACTCGTTGCAGAGAGGAGGGTCTGTAGAGTGACTTGTCGCAGAGAGAGGAGGGTCTGTATAGTGACTTGTAGCAGTGAGAGGAGGGTCTGTATAGTGACTTGTTGCAGAGAGAGGAGGGTCTGTATAGTGACTCGTAGCAGTGAGAGGAGGGTCTGTATAGTGACTCGTTGCAGAGAGAGGAGGATCTGTATAGTGACTTGTTACAGAGAGAGGAGGGTCTGTATAGTGACTTGTAACAGAGAGGACAGTCTGTATAGTGACTTGTAGCAGAGAGAGGAGGGTCTGTATAGTGACTCGTAGCAGTGAGAGGAGGGTCTGTATAGTGACTTGTTGCAGAGAGAGGAGGGTCTGTATAGTGACTCGTAGCAGTGAGAGGAGGGTCTGTATAGTGACTCGTTGCAGAGAGAGGAGGGTCTGTATAGTGACTCGTAGCAGTGAGAGGAGGGTCTGTATAGTGACTTGTAGCAGTGAGAGGAGGGTCTGTATAGTGACTTGTTGCAGAGAGAGGAGGGTCTGTATAGTGACTTGTTGCAGAGAGAGGAGGGTCTGTATAGTGACTCGTAGCAGTGAGAGGAGGGTCTCTATAGTGACTCGTTGCAGAGAGAGGAGGGTCTGTATAGTGACTTGTTACAGCGAGAGGAGGGTCTGTATAGTGACTCGTAGCAGTGAGAGGAGGGTCTGTATAGTGACTCGTTGCAGAGAGAGGAGGGTCTGTATAGTGACTTGTTACAGCGAGAGGAGGGTCTGTATAGTGACTTGTAGCAGAGAGAGGAGGGTCTATATAGTGACTCGTTGCAGAGAGGAGGGTCTGTATAGTGACTTGTAGCAGAGAGAGGAGGGTCTGTATAGTGACTCGTTGCAGAGAGGAGGGTCTGTATAGTGACTTGTAGCAGAGAGAGGAGGGTCTGTATAGTGACTTGTAGCAGTGAGAGGAGGGTCTGTATAGTGACTCGTAGCAGTGAGAGGAGGGTCTGTATAGTGACTTGTAGCAGAGAGAGGAGGGTCTGTATAGTGACTCGTTGCAGAGAGGAGGGTCTGTATAGTGACTTGTAGCAGAGAGAGGAGGGTCTGTATAGTGACTCGTAGCAGTGAGAGGAGGGTCTGTATAGTGACTCGTAGCAGTGAGAGGAGGGTCTGTATAGTGACTCGTTGCAGAGAGAGGAGGGTCTGTATAGTGACTTGTAGCAGAGAGAGGAGGGTCTGTATAGTGACTTGGTGCAGAGAGAGGAGGGTCTGTATAGTGACTTGGTGCAGAGAGAGGAGGGTCTGTATAGTGACTTGGTGCAGAGAGAGGAGGGTCTGTATAGTGACTTGTTGCAGAGAGAGGAGGGTCTGTATAGTAGAAAAATTACAGTGTTTCTGAAAGGCATCATCTGACTGATCTTCAGCCTCTCAGCGGTCGAAGTGGGAGGATGTTTCTTTCTGAATTACAGGCACTCTTCCTGTTACATTCAATAAAGGTTTCGGGGGAGAGCTAGCTTTGATAAATCTTTATTAAAGTAAAGATGACGTAAATTAGGCCTCCACTTGAGGGAGAGAGAGACGGACCCCTGTGATGTCGTTGCTCTCAGCATTATTAATATGGAAAGGTCCTTTTCCCCGTCAGTAGCTCTCCGTCTCTCATCTGGGATAGCACATCCTGTATTCAATTTTCAATGTCCAAGAAGAGAGCTTCAATCACCTTTTCTATATAACGGTGACTCCTAAATGGCACCCTATTCCCTTTATAAAGCCCCCCCCATTGGGCTCTAATCAAAAGTAGGCACTATATAGGGATAGGGTTCCGTTTGGGACACATCCAAACACTATTTATCCGTGCTGAAAACTTCTCACTTTAATTTGTCCTACCAATGATATGAGTCAATAGTAGCACTACAATTTACCAATAATATATACATCATTTTTTTAAAAGCTTTATTTATCTAGGCAATTCTTATTTCCAATGACAGCCTACCGGGGAACAGTGTGTTAACTGCCTTGTTCAGGGGCAGAAAGACAGATCTTTTACCTTGTCAGCTCGGGGATTCGATCTGCAACCTTTCGGTTACTAGTCCAACGCTCTAACCACTAGGCTACATGCCGCCCCGAGTCAATACTAGCACTTCAATTTACCAATAATCTGAGTCAATATTAGCACTACAATTTACCAATAATCTGAGTCAATACTAGCACCACAATTTGTAAAACATCAACATTATTTTGTATTATTTCCACTCAGCAGGAACCATCTTTGAAGGAGCATCATGTGTCATTTAGTTATTTATACTTCACTCTTTAAACACCACATCAGAAGAGCATGGTGTTCACCACATCAGAAGAGCATGGTGTTCACCACATCAGAAGAGCATGGTGTTCACCACATCAGGAGAGCATGGTGTTCACCACATCAGAGAGCATGGTGTTCACCACATCAGGAGAGCATGGTGTTCACCACATCAGAAGAGCATGGTGTTCACCACATCAGAAGAGCATGGTGTTCACCACATCAGAAGAGCATGGGTTTAACATCAGGAGAGCATGGTGTTCACCACATCAGGAGAGCATGGTGTTCACCACATCAGAAGAGCATGGTGTTCACCACATCAGAAGAGCATGGTGTTCACCACATCAGAAGAGCATGGTGTTCACCACATCAGGAGAGCATGGTGTTCACCACATCAGAAGAGCATGGTGTTCACCACTTCAGAAGAGCATGGTGTTCACCACTTCAGAAGAGCATGGTGTTCACCACTTCAGAAGAGCATGGTGTTCACCACTTCAGGAGAGCATGGTGTAACAATTTCACAACAATACACACAAATCTAAAGTAAAGGAATGGAATTAAGAATATATAAATATTTGGAAGAGCAGTGTCGGAGCGGCATAGACTGAGTCAGTGGTTCCCAAACTTTTTATTGTCCCGTACCCCTTCAAACATTCAACCTCCAGCTGTACCCCCTCTAGCACCAGGGTCAGCACACTCTCAAATGTTGTTTTTTGACATCATTGTAAGCCTGCCACACACACGCTATACGATACATTAATTAAACATAAGAATGAGTGTGAGTTTTTGTCACAACCCGGTTCGTGGGAAGTGACAAAGAGCTCTTATAGGGCCAGGGCACAATAATAATATAATAATACTCAATAATGTTGCTCTTTATTTAACCATCTTACCTATAAAACGTTATTTGTTCGTCGAAAATTGTGAATAACTCACCACAGGTTAATGAAAAGGGTGTGCTTGAAAGGATGGAAGTAACTCTGCAATGTTGGGTTGTATTGGAGAGAGTCTCAGTCTTATTAAATCATTTCCCACACAATCTGTGCCTGTATTTAGTTTCCATGCTAGTGAGGGCCGAGAATCCACTCTCACATAGATACGTGGATGCAAAGGGCATCAGTGTCTTAACAGCGCAATTTGCCAAGGCAAGAAACTCTGAGCGCAGCCCAATCCAGAAATTTGGCAGTGGCCTCTGAATAAATTCAGTGTTCACAGAACCGCTTGTTGCAATTTCGATAAGGCTCTTTTGTTCAGATATCGGTAAGTGTACTGGAGGCAGGGCATGGAGGAAGGTCCTTGTTAATGCAGACAGAGAAGAGCTCCAACTTCTTAATCATAGCCTGAATTTTGTCCCGCATATTGAATATAGTTGTGGAGAGTCCCTGTAATCCTTGATTCAGATTATTCAGGTGAGAAAAAACATCACCCAGATTGGCCAGTCCTGTGAGAAACTCGTCATTACGCAAGCGGTCTGACCAATGAAAATTATGGTCAGTAAAAAAAACTTTAAGCTCATCTCTCAATTTAAAAAAACATGTCAATACTTTGCCCCTTGATAACCAGCGCACTTCTGTATGTTGTAAAAGCGTTACACGGTCGCTGCCCATATCATTGCATAGTGCAGAAAATACACAAGATTTCAGTGGCCTTGCTTTAACAAAGTTAATCATTTTCACTGTAGTGTCCAAAACGTCTTTCAAGCTGTCAGGCATTCCTTTGGCAGCAAGAGCCTCTCGGTGGATGCTGCAGTGTACCCAAGTAGCGTCGGGAGCAACTGCTTGCACGCGCGTTACCACTCCACTATGTCTCCCTGTCATGGCTTTTGCGCCATCAGTACAGATACCAACACATCTTGACCACCAAAGTCCATTTGATGTCACAAAGCTGTCCAGTATTTTAAAAATATCCTCTCCTGTTGTCCTGGTTTCCAGTGGTTTGCAGAAGAGGATGTCTTCCTTAATTGACCCCCCATAAACGTAACAGATATATACCAGGATCTGTGCCAGGCCCACCATGTCTGTTGACTCATCCAGCTGTAACGCATATAATTCACTGGCTTGTATGGGAAGCAGTAACTGTTTCAAAACATCTCCTGCCATGTCACTGATGCGTCGTGAAAAGTGTTGCTTGATGATGGATTTGTCTGTATAGTTTTTGGGGTCTTTTCCCAAGAATTAAGTCCTCCACAATAGTATGGGGCTTGCCTGTCCTAGTCACTCGGTAGCTCACCATATAAGACACTTCTACCCCCTACTTATTAATGATATCTGTTGCTTTTATACGTGTCTTACTACTCGAAAGTCGTGTTAATTCTCGCTCAAAAACTCCTGTAGCTTATTTTTTTAAATTGGCATGTTTTGTTTCTAAATGTCTGAGCAAGAGTGAAGGTTTCATCGAGTTGTGAGAGAGTACTTTTGCACATATAACACACTGTGGCTGAGGAAAGGCACTAATCCCAATATAAGTGAACCCCAAATCAATGTAGCTCTCATCATATTTGCGCCTCTTCGATGGTCCAACGTCCCTGTCTGTTGTTCGGTGCTTTCCCAGGTAAGGGGGCAGTAGCTCTTTGGCTGCATCAGATTCACAACAGTCAGTGTCCATGCTAGCTAGGCTAACAACAAATGTAGAATGAATGATGCTAGCATTGGATGTGCTCGTGGAAGCAGAACAACTTGTGTCGTCGACGGGTGCAGGTGTAGTACTGCTGGTAGTAGCAGGTGTAGTAGTGCTGGTAGTAGCAGGTGTAGTACTGCTGGTAGTAGCAGGTGTAGTACTGCTGGTAGTAGCAGGTGTAGTACTGCTGGTAGTAGCAGGTGTAGTACTGCTGGTAGTAGCAGGTTTAGTACTGCTGGTAGTAGCAGGTGTAATACTTCTGGTAGTAGCAGATGTAGTACTGCTGGTAGTAGCAGATGTAGTACTGCTGGTAGTAGCAGGTGTAGTACTGCTCATAGTAGCAGGTGTAGTACTGCTGGTAGGAGCAGGTGTAGTACTGCTGGTAGTAGCAGGTGTAGTACTGCTGGTAGTAGCAGGTGTAGTACTGCTGGTAGTAGCAGGTGTAGTACTGCTGGTAGTAGCAGTACTACCAGTAGAGCTGGTATGTGTTTCTATGGACGCGGGCCTTACTTTTTTTATCCATTTATTCATTTTTGCACAAACGGAATGAGCAGCAGCTATGTTTGGCTACATACGGACCGTTAGTGGAATTCCCGCGAGAGAGTAACAGTTAATGTGATTGGATGTTAATTATTTGACTCTTCTACCTGTATTTGACATTGTGTTGTTTTTTAGCTGAACACTAGGTGGTTTAATTTTATTTTTGGCAGTGAAACGAGGCTACTCAGGCGAGAAAAAAAACTCACCCAAATGTATAGCCCCGTTGGAAAATATAAATAGACTATTTGAAAATGTGAAGAAAAATAAAATAAAAAATAAAATAAAAAATGTTGTAAAAAAAAAAGTTAATCACATTTATATTTGGCGTACCCCCAAACCCCAGTTTGGGAATATCTGGACTAAAGTACAGTAGAATAGAATAGAATACAGTAGAATATAATACAGAGAGAATATAACAGAATACAGTATAATAGAATAGAATACAGAGAGAATATAACAGAATACAGTATAATAGAATAGAGTACAGTAGAATATAATAGAATATTGATAGATTAGAATACAGAGAGAATATAACAGAATACAGATAGAATATAACATAATACAGACAGAATAGAATAGAATACAGAGAGAATATAACAGAATACAGACAGAATAGAATAGAATACAGTAGAATATAATAGAATACAGTATAATAGAATAGAACACAGATGTATTAGACTACAGTAGAATAGAATACAATAGAATAGAATGTAGATAGAATAGCATAGAATACAGATACAATAGAATAGAATACAGATACAATAGAATACAGATACAGTATAATAGAATACAGATAGAATAGAATAGCAGTAGAATAGAATAGAATACAGAGAGTAGAATACAATAGAATACAGTAGAATAGAATTGAATACAGATAGATTAGAATATCGTAAAGATAGAATACAGTAGAATGGAATATAATACAGATAGAATAGAATACAGTGGAATATAATAGAATACAGATAGAATAGAATAGAGATTGAATACAATAGAATACAGATAGAATGGAATACAGAAGAATAAGAATAGAATACAGATATAATAGAATACAGTAAAATAGAATAGAATACTGAAGAATAGAATACAATACAGAATATAATAGAATGGAATACAGAATATAATAGAATGGAATACAGATATAATAGAATAGACCACAGACATAATAGAATATAGAATAATATAATAGAATACAGTAGAATAGAATACAGATAGAATACAGTATAATAGAATAAGGATAGAATTTATATAGCCCTTCTTACATCAGCTGATATATCAAAGTGCTGTACTGAAACCCAGCCTAAAACCCCAAACAGCAAGCAATGCAGATGTAGAAGCACGGTGGCTAGGAAAAACTCCCTAGAAAGGCCAAAACCTAGGAAGAAACCTAGAGAGGAAACAGGCTATAAGGGGTGGCCAGTCCTCTTCTGGCTGTGCCGGGTGGAGATTATAACAGAACATGGCCAAGAAGTTCAAATGTTCATAAATGACCAGCATGGTCATATAATAGTAATCACAGTGAACAGGTCAGGGTTCCATAGCCGCAGGCAGAACAGTTGAAACTGGAGCAGCATCACGGCCAGGTGGACTGCGGACAACAAGGAGTCATCATGCCAGGTAGTCCTGAGGCATGGTCCTAGGGCTCAGGTCCTCCGAGAGAGAGAAAGAAAGAAAGAAAGAGGGAAAGAGAGAATTAGAGAGAGCATACTTAAATTCACACAGGACACCAGAATAGAATACATTAGAATATAATAGAATGCAGATAGAATAGAATACAGTAGAATAGAAAATAATTCACTCTATTGTAAATTGCTTTGGATAACAGCCACTGCTAAAACAGTATATATTATATATTGTTCACTCATCCAGAAACACACCTTCTGTTTTTATTTTTGTATATATTTTTTTTTACCCATTTTTCTCCCCAATTTCGTGGTATCCAATTGGTCGTAGTTACAGTCTTGTCTCATCGCTGCAACTCCCGTACAGACTGTCACATCCTGACCAGGAAAGGGGTCATTTTGTTATTGTAGTCGGTCAGGACGTGGCAGGGGTGTGTTTGCTTTGTGTGTTTCGGGGTTTTTTGGGTTATGTTCTATGTTAATATATTTATATGTTTGTTCTAGTTCTTATATTTCTATGTTTAGTTTATTGGACTGACCTTCAATTGGAGGCAGCTGTTCCTCGTTGCCTCTAATTGAAGGTCCTATTTAGTTGGGGTGTTTTTTTCCATGGGTTTTGTGGGTAGTTGTTCCGTGTATAGCTGTGAGCCTTACAGGACTGTTTTTCGTCGTTGTTTTTGTATAAGTGTTTTGTTTTGTTTTTTTCTTCTAATAAAAGAAGATGAGTATTCCTATACCCGCTGCGTCTTGGTCCACTTTTTACGACGCTCCTAAAAGGACTCAGGAGAGGCAAAGGTCGAGAGCCATGCGTCCTCCACTGCTTCTTGACACAACGCACATCCATCCCTGAAGCCAGCCGCACCAATGTGTCGGATGAAACACCGTACACCTGGCGACCTGGTCAGCGTGCACTGCGCCCGGCCCGCCACAGGAGTCGCTAGTGCGCGATGAGACAAGTATATCCCTGCCGGCCTAACCCGGACGACACTGGGCCAATCGTGCGTCGCCCCATGGACCGCGGCCGGCTGCGACAGAGCCTGGGCTCGAGAATCTCTGGTGGCACAGCCTTAGACCACTGCACCACCCGGGAGGCCCGTTACCACCTTCTGTTGATCTAATATATACACTATAGTATATACAGTGCCTTCAAAAAGTATTCATACCCCTTGACTTATTCCACATTTTGTTGTGTTACAGTCTGAATTCAGAATAGATTAAATATTTTTCTCACCCATCTACACACAATACCACATTGAAAACATGTTTTTCAAAATGTTAGCTAATTGATTGAAATGAAATACAGAAATATCTCATTTACATAAGTATTCACACCCCTGAGTGAATACTTTAGTAGAAGCACCTTTGGCAGTGATTACAGCTGTGAGTCTTTCAGGGTAAGTCTCTAAGAGCTTTCCACACATGGATTGTTCAAAATGTTCCCATTATTGTTTTCGAAATTCTTCAAGCTCTGTGAAACTGGTTGTTGATCATTGCTAAACAACCCTTTTCAAGTCTTGCCATAGATTTTCAAGCAGATTTAAGTCAAAACTGTAACTCGGACACTCAGGACCATTCATTTGTCTTCAGTGTAGATTTGGCCTTGTGTTGTAGGTTATTGTCCTGATGAAAGGTGAATTAATCGCCCAGCGTCTTGTGGAAAGCAAACTGAACCAGATTTTCCTCTGTGATTTTGCCTGTGCTTAGCTCCCTTCTGATTCTTTTTTATCCTGAAAAACTCCCCACTCCTTAATGATTACAAGCATACCCATAACATGATGCAGCCACCACTATGTTTGCAAATGTAGAGAGTGGTACTCAGTAATGTGTTGTATTGGATTTGCCCCAAACATAACACTTTTTATTCAGGACAAAAAGTTAATTGATTTGCCACATTTTTTGCAGTATTATTTTAGTGCCTTGTTGCAAACAGGATGCATGATTAGAAATGTTTAGTATTCTGTACAGGCTTCCTTCTTTTCACTCTGTCATTTAGGTTAGTATTGTGGAGTAACTACAATGTTGTTGTTCCATCCTCAGTTCTCTCCTATCACAGCCATTAAACTCTGTAACTGTTTTAAAGTCACTATTGGCCTTATGGTGAAATCCCTGAGTGGTTTCCTTCCTCTCCGGCAACTAGGAAAGACAGCTGTATTTCTCTAGTGACTGGGTGTGTTAATTCACCATCCGAAGTGTAGTTGATAACTTCACCCTGCTCAAAGGGATAGTCACTGTCTGCTTGTTTTATTTTTTACCTATCTACCAATAGGTGCCCTTCTTTGTGAGGCATTGGAAAACCTCCCTGGTCTTTGTGGTTGAATCTGTGTTTGAAATTCACTGCTCGACTGAGGGACCTTACAGATAATTGTATGTGTGGGGTTACAGAGATGAGGTCATGTTAAACACTATTATTGCACACAGAGTGAGTCCATGCAACTTATTATGTGACTTGTTAAGCACATTTTTACCCATGAACGTAGGCTTGCCATAACAAAGGGTTTGAATACTTATTGACTCAAGACAATTTAGTTTATAATTTTTTATTAATTTGTAAAAATGTTGAAATACATAATTCCATTCTAACATTATGGGGTATTGTGTCTAGGCCAGTGACAACAAATCTCAATGTATTACGTTTTCAATGCAGGCTGCAGCTAACACACAAAAGTGTGGAAAAAAGTCACTTTTGTAACTTACAGCCCAAGATTGTGTCTTTCTGTCAGATTGTTCCCTTTCTCAAGGTTACGCAGCATCTCTCCATCTCTCCTGTGGCCTGAGGACATGATGGGGGCCATCATCTAAAGTTGGGCCTTTTCCATCATAACTTACAATTCAGTTGAAAGTCTGAAAATGAGCAGCCAGACGAACACGTGTCATCATCTGACATGATGAGTAAGGGACAGGACGATGACACAAATGTCCTCTTCGACTGTTTATTCAGGAACGATGAACCATGAAGTATTAACATGGCTCCAGGCTACCAATGATTCCATATATTTGGCAATACTGTGTTCTGACACACACACAGGCACCAATGCTATTATAGTAAACATAAACTGCCTAGCTGTGTTGCGTCACTAGCTAACATTAGCTAACAGGGAAGAAATCGGACAACGTGAATCGGGCTAAGCTAGAACAGCTTGTGAAGTTGCTGGTGTCGTTAAGTAAATCTCCACCGACCAACTTCATACTGACAAGCCAGTCACTGTTGGATGTTGGTCCCGTGCCTTCTCAACCTTGAGGCACACTTGCAGTCAACTACTGTTGCAAAACAAGTTGAAACGGGTACTCATGAAGTCACTGGAGTACCGACTCCTCTGGCAGTAAACTTTGATCCAACCCCTGCAGCAGTGTGTCTCTGCCGCTTCGCTCCACAGAGATGGAGCCACTGATGAGGGAAGCAGAGTCTTTTCGTACTTCGGCAAATCAGAGAGTACAGATGTGGAGCAGCAGGACCCTAGGAAGATGCCCACACGATGAAAAAAGGCAAGCATCTCGACCACAGTGATTCAGAAATACAGCTTCCTTGCATTGAAGATTGTGTCTGAGGTAGCTGTCCAGTCGGAGGGTCAACCTGGCAGGGCATTAAGTGTCCCATGTGAGCTGCGAAAATACCTGGAAGAGGTAAAGGAGGGCATGTTTACAGAGTTCTGGCAGGATGGCTGTTAATTTTTTCTTTATTTAACTAGGCAAGTCAGTTAAGAACAAATTCTTATTTACAATGACAGCCTACCAGGGAACAGTGCTTTGTTCAGGGGAAGAACAACTGATTTTTACCTTGTCAGCTCGGGGATTTGATCTAGCAACCTTCCGTTACTGGCCCAATACTCTAACC